>NW_027186805.1:0-13422 GCF_028583685.1 Petaurus breviceps papuanus | reverse complement strand
TCTCTCTCTCTCTCTCTCTCTCTCTCTCTCTCTCTCTCTCTCTCTCTCTCTCTCTCTCTCTCTCTCTCTCTCTCTCTCTCTCTCTCTGTCTCTCTCTCTCTCTCTCTCTCTCTCTTATCTCTCCTATTTCTCCCTCTCAATTTCTCTCCCTCTGTGCAGAGATGCTTAGAATAATTTAATTAATTAATTTGTCTCTAGGAGCCTCATACCCAAACCTGGAGCATAGAATTTTCTCCCACAGTACTTAAAACATATGTAGAGAGCATCTGGAAGGTAATCTGAGACAGGGATCACCAGTGGCTGGGGACATGGGGAAGACCTCCTGTAGAAGGTGGGATTTGAGTTGAGTTTTGGAGAAAGCCAGGTCTGAGGTTCTCTAAGCTGTTTGTTGGGCACTGTTTTCTCCTACTCAGCTATAACATCTACACTGTAGAAGAATAATATTAATTTTACAAACCTTGGAGAGGAGGAGAGAGGACCCAGAAGAGGCTTTTCTGGAGCAAATCTCTAGCAAATTGTGACATTGTGTTTCCATGTGTATTAGCCCATTTGACAACGAGCTTCTTTTGTGTAATCAAAATTCCAAGCTTCCTCGCGTATCTGGTGTAGTTGGCTTTTTAGAAAAGCACTTTTAAAAAGGCATTAAGTCTTTCTCTAGTTGAAATTGTTTGGTTCTGGTTTCTTATAAAATAATTATTTCCAACCATGTTTAATTCTAACTAGCATTTCAACTAATTCCCTTGTAAAGTCAAATCACATTATATGGTGGGCTAAGAACCCCATCCCTAGTTTTTCATGGAAGGGAGCCAAAGTTCAAGTTGACAAAGCTCTCTTCCCCATCTGGAGACCTTGGACAAGCCATTTAACATCTCTCAACCTCAGTTTCCACATTTGTAAAATGAGGGAAATAATAGCACCCACTTTGCACAATTATTGTGAGGTTCAAGTGCTAGAGGCACCCCAGGAACTTTCCATCATCGCCAGCTGGGGACCAGGGATCAAGTGAGATCATATTTGTAAAGCACGTAGTAGGTGCTGTATAAATGCTGGTTTCCTTCCTTCCTTGTGACCTTCTCTGAGTCTCAATTTCCTCATTTCTAAAATGAGAAGCTTTCTGAGCTCCCTTCCAGCTCTGACACCCAATGACCATGGACATTGGCCGCCTAGGTCAACTTGAAAGTGGAGCGTCGGTTCCCTCTAGTGGCCAAATGGAAGCCAGGCGCTGAATGACTTTTCAGATAGGGTGTGTGGGCTGTTTCTTACAGCCTGTGGCTGTGGAGGGCAGGACAGTCCCCTCCAAGTGGATGTCCAGAGATCACTGGATACAGAACGAGAACTTCATGCTTAGTTTCCTTGGTAAAGGGGGTTTCAGGGAAACATTCAGAGAATATGTTAAGTGTCTGTTGACAAGTGTTCAGAGCACATAAGCCAGGAGATGTCATCCCACAATTATACTATAATTGTTTATTGAAATAGCTTCCCTTTGCACAGGACATTGCAGCATCAGCAGAGCACTTTCCACATGCAGCAAGGCTCACTGAGCCAACAGAGGCCATCCCCTGTTCCCAGAGAACCCCTGGAAACTCCCTGGATGCCTCTGGGAGGGCCAGCTTCTTGGGCATTCCTGGGCATGTGGTAGCCCAACACTCAAAGGACTTTTGGGCTATTTAGAATAACTACACCCTGAGTGGTTCTTTGATCATTCCCTCTGCATAGCCCTATGGCAATGGAAAAGTGAGTGAGCGCTGAGCCTAGAGTCAGCAAGAGATGGGTTCAAATCTAGCCTCAGACAATTCCTAGCTGCATGACCCTGTTTGCCTCAGTTTCCTCATCTATAAAATGAAGTGGAGAAGGAGATGTTGAACTGCTCCAGTATCTCTGCCAAGAAAACCTCAAACGGAGTCACAAAGAGTTGGACACAACTAAAAGTGGCTGAACAATAATATAAATGTTTGGGGGAAGCTGTTGCATTTTTTTTTTGAAGAGGAGGCTCTGAGCCTGAAAGCTTCTTTGGCCACAGATTACAGGTGACAAGATGGGGCTATAGCAAAAGTGAAGGATGGCCCTCCTCTCCCTTGGCATAACTGTCACAGGGCACCACCTGCATGGAGGGTAGACTCAATCAGCTGAGCTCTGTCCATACCCCTGACTGCTCTTGGCTTCTGATGGTCATTTCCTTCCTTCAGCATTGACCTCGTGAGCCCGGAGAGGCCCTAGGGAGCCTGTAAGTGCTGGTGAGAAGCAGTAGCATGTACCTGAGTGACTGTGATTGGGGGATGGGGAGGGAGGACCCAGGGAGGGAGCATTGGAGCCAGAGGGAGCACCCTTGGCATTTGTTCAGATTGTGCTCAGAGGATGTGAAGGGGCTGATTAGCAGCCTCCTGAAAGGCTGTGTTTGTCTCGTTAAGTCTTCTGGCAGTGATAAATTTGACTAGGGGCTGGACCTGGAATACCATTAATATGGGAAACTCCTAGGTGAGGAAAATCCCTCTACCAATGCAGGTCAGCACCTTCTGTGAAGCTAGAGCATTGAGGAAAGTCACGTGGTCAGGATCATAGAGCCAATATGCCTCAGAGAAAGGACTTGAACTCAGGACTTCCCAGTTCCAGGGTCAGCTCTCTATCCACTGTGCCCTAGCACCCTCAGAGACAAGTGTTAGTCACACTGTAAAACATGGTACAATTCTTTCATGTGGGAGAACAGACCTTTCTCCTAGCTAATTCATATTTATACGTTGCCTCCTCTCACTTTCACTCCTGCTTTGGGGAAAGCCTAGACTAGAGCCAGACAACAAGATAAATACCAATTTTTCTTGGGATGCACTGGCAGGGATAACGAAGCAATGACTGGGAGAATTGAGGAGAGCATAACTCGCCTGCCTAGAAGTCAGGCTTCCCCCAGAGCAGAAGCCTTATGGGAGGGTGGGAGAGGGTGCAGGCCACCAGTTATCACTAGTCACTGCGTTAGACAGAGAGAATAGGGGACAATAGAAAGAACTGGCTTTAGGGTCGATAAGACTCTAGTATGAATCCTGCCTCTGTCCCTTACTACCCAGTGACTGTAGGCAAGTCACTCTCCTTGTCTGGACTTCAGATACCTCATCTGTAAAATGATGGGCTTGGGTTCCACAGCCTCCGAGTTGCCTTCCAGCTCTAAATCTATAATCCTCCAATCTAATCTCATTACAACCCTGTGAGGAAGACACAGAAGTATTCCGATGCCCATGTTGCTGATGAAGAACTAAGGCTTAGAGAAATGAATTGCCTGGAAGCCCAGGACCCAAAACCAGGATCTCTGGGTTAATAGGGGCCTTGCAGGGGCTGCTGAAGTCCAGCCTGTACTTGTCTGAGCCAAGAGTCCCCTCTCTACATCAGGAACATGAATGACTCCACTTTATGATGTATTAGGTTTTTCCTTACAGGAAACCCCAAAACTGGCCCTTTGCAGCTTATCCCCGTGACTGCAAGGTCTGCCCTCAGCAAGCAGGTCAAGCAGGTCTATTTCTCTTTGTGCATCAGCTGCATTTGCAGGACAGCTCCCGGCCTAAGGCTCTGGGGATGGCTGCTAGAGGGCGCCAGAAATTCTCCATCATGGCCAGCTAGGGACCTGGGAGTGTCACCTCTGATGGCTACAGGCCACAGCTGGCTCCTCCTTATTGCCACACCTCACATCATCTTTTATTTCAAGCCCAGCCATGGGAAACTGAAGCAGTTCTCAGCTCTCAAGGTCCTCCCTACATGACCCCAAGGCCTACTTTCAGAAGCAAAGACCTTCTCCTTCCCTATGATTCCAGGCAGAGATCCTCTTCTGTAGCTCACCTCTGCTCTCCCAGACTGTGGAGAAAAGTAGCTGCCTAGGGGGAGAAAATTGAATTATGGAAGTGAATGTTGGAAACTAAAAATAAATAATTTAATTTCTAAAAAAGAAAAATTATCAAATAAAACACAGTTCTGAAATACGGTGATAAAATTAGCTGCCTAAATGTACCCAGGAAGTCTTCTGTTTGAAAGCTACCACAGGCTCCATTTCAGCAGAGGCCCCGACTTCAGGTGATTCCCCTGCACATTTGGGGTGGAGGAGATTGAGAATTTGACAATCATTATTATTATTAAAATATCTCCAAGATGTAAGAGCTGCAATGACTTCAGGTGCCCTGTCCTGAAGACCTCAACAAATGTTGCAGCAACCTGCTGAGTTTTTAGGATTTGATGCTCAAAAAGGAAGACTTTGTCTTTTGAAACAATTCTAATTTTGCCCCTATTGGGCATCTTTGGGGAAAAGATGTTGTCCTTTCACCTGTCCCCCATGAGACAATCACAGATCTAAACCTGTAAAGGACCACCTAGTCAAATGCCTTCATTTTACAGAAGGGAAACTGAGGCTCGCATAGATTGAAGGCCTTGTTTCAGGTCATAGAGGCAGTGTCAGGATTTGCATCCAGGTTCTTTGACTACAGGACTTGTTCTTTCCACTATACTACATTGCTTCCCCAAAGCCCTCCTTTCTTTCTTCTCTTTGGAACAATTTCTCACCTCTCACTTTTTTTAAACATTGGTTTCCCTGGACCTTTTCACTAGGACAGTCAGTCTGAGTTTTGTTCTTGGAGCCAGTTTTCTGATTTTACAAAGTAAAAACCCAGAAGACCCTCACCAATGTTGCCTGACTTTCCCTTGTGTCAGCTTGAGCCTCCTGGATCCTGCATTTCTAAGGCAAATACAGACGATCTCACTCTCAGGACAAAGCTCCTAACATTCGAAGACCATGTTTCCTCAACATTAGGCCACAGAACACAAAAGTACTTGAAATACACTGGGAGAAAAAGAAAGCATGACTCTTAGTGGGGAATACCCATCCACAGAGGACCCAGAGAGTGAAAAAAAAATGAAGTCTATTTTAATTGCCCCCAAACTGCCACATGGCGATATGCAAGTTTATATTTGATATTTTAGAAGACAAGCTACAGCTAGAACCAGCTTTTGCTAATGGATGAATATTCTCCACATACATTTTATGAAATACCGAGCTACCAGGAAACAGTGTGGGAAGCCCTGTCCCAGATTAATAAGAGCTTGGTCTAAACCTTTCATAAATAGCATCTTTATGGGATCGTAAGAATGGAACTAGAAGGCGCCCAGTTCAAGCCCCTTGGATCCAATGAGCCCCACAGAGGCTGCACAACTTGCCTATGGTCGTAGTAATAGGCCTGGCACCCAAACCCAAGTTCTTCATCCCTAAAGCCAGTGTTCTTCCCACTTTCCAGCCCTACCTCTTGTCAGATCGATGTCCAGGGTCTTTGGTGCATGTGGTCATCAGGTTATACAAGAATTTCATATACTCCTCTTCTTCCAGCTCCCACTTAGACAGGCTATTCTTACTCTATAATGGCCACTGTGCTGAGCAGGTGTACACAGGAGACATGTATGTCCGTGTGGTCGTCCCAATGCATGGATGCATAGCTTTCAGCAAGTATGAGCAGAATCTGATCTGAGGTCTACTTCCGAGCTGAGGGAGGAGGCAAGTAGGCCTCAAGAGGACTGAATGGCTGGGTCTTCTTTTCACCAGGCTCCATGAGGTATACTGGACTGAAATTACATAATTTTGCTACCCATAAATACAGCTGGTGTGGGGGCATAACTTTTAAGGGTTCAAAACAAACCACTTTTGTGATCTCTCTTAAGTGGTAAGGGCAACCCAATCTTCCACCTGCCACCTTGGTCCCTTGGTTGCACTTTAAATGATCATGATGCATAGCAAATAGAGAGTAAACTCATTTATCCAAGTAAACAGCAAAAAGAAATCAGAGAAGTTATACATATTCTAATACATAGAATTAGAATTCTAATAGAATTAGAATTAGAAAACACACACATGGTGAGCTTTTCTGATGGGAGTTAGAGAAGATTCCAGCTCAGATTAAGAGAGAAACCCCAAAATCACCCAAGGAGAACGTTTACCAAGCCTTTATGGAGACTAGCTAGAAATGAGAAACATTCTCATTGTGGGTCTGCAGCTTCCAGAAAGAGTGTCTCCCCAAAGAACTCTGCACGAAACACCCCCACACCACAGGTCCACAGCAACTTCACCACTTAGGAATCAGGGCTCATATGGAGGAGAATCAAAATGGCCCAGGCTTGGCTGGAAACCTGGCTGACAAACAAATCCAAGCAAACAGTGCTTCCCTAAAGAAGCTTACATTTGAATGGGGGAGGAGACACACCAGGGAACCCAGAAAGGTTGAAGCAACTTCTACTCTGGCAGGTGACTGAGGAGGAAGAGAAAAAGGACAGCAGAGGTGAGAATGAAGTCAGGCATGGCCAGAAGTAGAAATCCAGGCAAGGAGCCACCAACCCAACTATTTCCGGCGTACAAAGGTAAGTGTGAGTCCTCCAGCCATGTTGGGCTGCCCTACCTTATACTTACATTTATTATATATATAATTTATTATATATATACATTTATTATACTGCCCTACCTTATACTTCTATTTATTCTCCTTGTATTTATTCTGTATGTTTGTGCGTTGTGAGAAATGATTCATTTAGACCCTTATTCCATCTAATCAGAATTAATCAGTTCAATAGGACTCCATAGGGGTAGTGACTATAAGTTCTGTATGTTAAGCCCCAGAGCTAGTGAGCTGCAGATCATAAGCTCCCTTGCTTAATCGTAAGAAGCCAACTAGAGAACCTCCACCTTTGTTTTTCCTTGTTATGGTGACCAAGCCCAATGTGGCAGAGGTGACTCAATTACACGGAAAGTCCCCCAACTTATTTTTGTACTTCTGGATCACTCTCTCTTGTCCAGCCGGGCAGGTGACCGTCATTATGACCATCTTATGACCACTTAGTTAGTGGAGAAGGCCCCATGCTTCACTCAACCCAAGATCCCCTTTGGACATTCCATTTTTCGGCTGATACGTCATTTTTGGCCTTTGAGACGAGGTCTGTCAACCAATGGGATTCTGTACTTTGCATATCCCTTCTGGAGTGTTCATGTATCAAACCTTATAAAAATAAGGCCCTGGAGGAAGGGGGCATCTCAGATCATGAGGAAGATCTCAGGGCCACTTCATTAGAGGGGACCATGGACCTTTTCATAAAGTACCATGGGCTCAGAGCTCTGCCTCAGGAGCTTTTCTTGCAAATTGAACAATTTTAAAATTCTACATTGTATATATTAGTTTAGGTATGTGTAAGAATATATATGTATTTGTATATATGCATATGTGCACGTATATGTATGTGTGCATATAAGGTATAAGTATTTTGTTTAGTCATTTTTCAGTCACATACAACAAATCCCCTTTTGGGATTTTCTTGGCAAAGATGCTGGAGTGGTTTACCATTTCCTCTATAGCCCTTTTTTTTTTTTTGCTTTTTGGAGGGGAGGAGACAGGGCAATTTGGGTTAAGTGACTTGCCCAAGGTCACATTGCTAGTTTTTGTGTTAAGTGTCTGAGGCCAGTTTGAACTCAGGTCCTCCTGACTCCAGGGCCTGTGCTCCATTCATTGCACCACCTAGCGCCTCTCTGGCCCATTTTACAGATGAGGAAACTGAGGCAAACAGTGTGAAGCGACTTGCCCAGGGTCACACAGCTGGTAAGTGTCTGAGGCCAAATTGCTCCCATCTGAATTGTCTTAGGAAGATTCTGAAGGTCACCTGGCAAGATAAAGTACCAGACACCAAGGTCCTTTCTCCAGCTGAAGCGCCAAGCAGATTCTACCACAATGAGTGTAACTCCAATGGCTGGCCATGTTGTCTAAATGCCAAAAACCCACTTGTTTAAAAGACTGTTTTATGGAGACCTCGCACAAGGCAAGTGCTCACAAGGAGGTCAGAAGTGATAAAAGCACATTCTCAAGGCCTCATGGGAGACACTGGGACAGGCCTGCCCAGCATGGCATGCCTTCATCAAAGAAAATACTGTGCTCCATAAGCAAAGCAGAATCGCAGGAGCTCAAAAGAAATGAGATGAGCACATTTTGAGGCATCACTCTCAATGTTCATATGGACCATTTGTGCCCAACCTGTGGTAGAGGCTTCTGAGATCATGTTAGTCTGATCAACTATGGTCTGACACACTGTACCCTGACCCTGACATAGTGATGTCATTTCGGTCCTCTTCAAGAACAAAGGGGGCGGCCAGGTGGCACAGTGAGTAAGAGCACCGGCCCTGGCATCGGGAGACCCGGGATCGGTTCCAGCCTCAGATACTTGGCACCCACACAAAATAACTGGCCGTGTAACCTTGGGCAATTTACCCCACTGCTTTAGAAAAAAATAAAAAGAACAAAGGACTATGACCAACCAAGCATATTGTCAAAATATTTTGGAGGCACCCAGTAAGTGGGTCGTGCCCTGAACTTAGCATAACAACAATCCTTTGTGCTCTCTCTGACCAAGGGTATTGTACCGACTGCACCACTCCCTCTGTCTCCCAGGGACCTGACAGCTGATGTGCATCACGTCTCTCACATGCTCACAATCCCTGTCCTTGCACTGTCCTCCCGTTCCCACCACAGAACTCTGGCTCTGTACCCCACAGAGTAATCATGACCCTAAAACTTAGGACAATGCAGGACCTGCTCAACAGTAACTTAAGACCTAAAAATGGTTATATCCTAACCCTGCCCAGGATGTATGTAAGCACCACCTAATTATGCCCCAACATGTTTCAGCCCTCCTACTCAGGAGGCCTTCCACTTGCAGTGTTTTCCTCACTCTGAAACTAATTAAAACGCTATTTGATTCCTGACACACCTCCTCTGGCCTGCTCTGTTTGGGTTCCAGCCATTCCCAGGTTAGAGACTGGTCTAGTCTGGACTGTATTCAAAATTCTATTGACAATATAGATACAGACCCACACATATATACACTTCTCTTTACCCTTAGACTATAAACTCCTTGGACACAGGGACTATTTCATTGTTTTCTTATCCTCAGTCCCCAGGACATAGGTGATTAGGAAGAAGTCCATTCTATATTGGGACATCCCTAATTGTTAGGGGATTTAAAAGGTGCCTCTAAGCAATTGTCCCTGCTACTACCCTCCAGTCCAGAGCCTTCAAATAACTGAAAATAGCTAGTATATCTCCATTTGGCATTCCACCCCCACTATACTCTGACTAGGGCAGAGGATGGCCAGCCTCTTCCCCTTACTCCCACTCTGCTTCTTTTAGTGAGAATAAAGACTCCATCAGCCTTTTGGGTGGTCCCATCACACCCTGAATACACACTGATCTCACAGCCTACCTCATATTAACTATTGCCAGCCCATTTCTCACTCATCTATTCTTTTCAAATGGATCTTTTACTATAAGCATCAAACTACATACATATCCCTAATGAATTTTGTAGGGAGACAAGCAAGGTTTTGGATGGCCAAAAGGCAGCACCAAAGTCAGGAAATGCATAATAATGACAGGAATTGGAAGGAGAGGCTGAGGACCTTATAGGTTTCTTGTCACCCTTCCTTAGGTTTATTGGAACATCAATGTTTTGGAGGGAGGCACATTATGGGAGCAAAGGGGAACCACTTTGATCCAGTTTCAGCCAAGCTTCTATAGGGTTTGAATGAGTGGAGTTCTAGAGATGGCTTTTAGGAACACAAACTTAGGGATTCCTATGCAAAGGAACTTTCCAACTGCAAGCCATATAGTAATGTTGGGGCAGGAACCTCAGGTATACAACAGGAGAAAACAGTCAAAAGAACAGATCTCATCTTAGCATACTGTATCTGCTAGCTCCTGCTTGCTGCATGGCTGAACATAAAGGGTTGAAGCATTCAGCTATGAGCTAAGAGGGCTTTAACCTTCCCATCCCCAGTTGGTAGAGATTCCGATCTGCCACACCCCAGCAGGTGGATGGAGTAGTGGAGACAGCCCATCCAGCAGAGATTCCAGGCTGCAATCAAGAGCCCTGGACCCAAGAGAGACACAGGTGCTCAACAGAGACAGTGTGATGATGCTTCCAAGCAGTTAATGTTCTCTACTGGTCTTTCCATGTTGCCTTCTGCTCCTCTCTGCTGGGCAACGTGTCATCTCAGTTGGGCGTGGGGTTGCCTTTGCTAGGAATAGTTTCTCAACTCTTCACTGGGAATGTCCACTAGTCTCATCATGGCTGCCATCTTCTGGACTCTGGTAGCCAACAGGCCTCTCCCTTGCAAGGAGGGACCAGTCAAAATAAACAGACACAGCCTTCAGGAAGTCAATCTCAGTTCCCCAAGGGCATCTTACTGTTGAGGGAGGAGCCAAAGACAAAGTTATGCCATGAAGAATACATGGTATGATACATGAGTGACTGTGACTTCCATCTAAATGAGATGGCAGACCAAAAAAATAAAGTTAATGATACATTCTAGGCTAGTAAAAAAAAAAAGAAAGAAAGAAAGCATCATGTTCAGAACCAAGAAGGACATAGCTCCATTGGCTGGATCGCCCTTTACCCCGTGGAGCACACCCAGATAGGAGAAACTCTCTTTCCTGGAAGTTTTCCAACAGAGGCTGAAGAAGGCGGTCACCCTTATTAGCAGCTGCAACAATTCAATGGCCTGAGGTCCCTTCAACATCAGAAATTCAATGATTTTGCTCCAATTGCAATTCCCAGTCGAGTCATTTAGTTCTAAAGAGAAAAAAGGTTCCTTGACAAATAGATGGACGCTCACAAAAGGAAGACTGTGGAATGTGGCTACCTACCAAGAAACAACTATCTATCACTGGGGAAATGGCTCAACCCATGTTACTCACCCCTGGGATCAGAGGTCTAAAGCTAGAAGGATCCTACTTCAGGGCCATCAAATGCCTACTGTGTGCCAGGCGCACACGCCACTCCCAGCTTATGTTCTCCAAAGTTGATCGTTATTTGTTCATTTCAGTTATGTCCAATTCCTCTCCCCATTTGGAGTTTTCTTGGCAAAGATGCTAGTGGTGTACCATTTTCTTCTCCAACTTATTTTACAGATCTGGAAACTGAGACAAAGTGTTAAAGGACTTGTCCGAGGTTACACAGCTACTAAGTGTCTGGGGTCATGTTTAAACTCAGGCTGTCCTGATCTAAGCGCGGCATTCTACAGTTGCACCACCTAGCGGCTCCTTTTTCTAGGTTAGAAGGATGTAACATGCTCAGTTAAAGACATACAAAAGGGCGATTTGGGGAGTGACCCTTGAGGGGCAAGACTGTCCTTTTGGTTTCAGATCCCCTCGCCCTTCACGGTACAGAGCAATCGTTTAATAAACACATCGTTACTGAGCAAATTAGTAAAACACTGAGGTCCAGCGCCCTCAGGCGAGGCCAATTTCCATGACTCGATGTCCCCTCTACCAGCTTTCTTCCGATGCGTTGTGCTTTGAGGTGGTTCCGGGGCCACGCGGGCCTCACCAGGGTGACTTGTGTACCCAAAGCTAAGTAAGGAGTGATATCACAGATAGAGCCATCGAAAGTCACTTCCATTCTGCCCTCAGAGGCATGAGCAGTAAAATCAGATCCTTTTGTGTCCTAAGGATGCTCTCCATAAATAGAAACTGAGGATGAGTCTTGTAGTTTTCTCTAATTATTTCCCATTGGATTGAACTGAAGGGTAGAAACACAGTGGGGGAAGGGGGGGAGAACAGTGGTCCCTTGCCCTCCAGGAGTTTACCTTCTATAGAGTGCTGGCTTAGCAGTTTTTCCCAACTTTAAACTGCCCAACGGCGGACATTCCAGCCGGATGCTGAGCCCACACTATATACAGGTCCATAAATGGGACGGATTAGCTCCCCAGGACCCCCCACTGGCCTCTCTCGGGGCCCTTCAGCAGTCCCTCCGTCCCTTTGTGACACCATATACGCGCAGCCCCGGCGTCAGGCTGCCAACGGACGCTTCACAAAGGGCACAGAGGAGCACCCCGAGATGCCCAGGAGTGGCCGCCTCCTCCACTCACACGGACCGCAGGCTTCCACTTGGGCCGCTCTTCCCCTTCCCCGGGGGCGATCCCTCCTTAGCCCTCCCCCCTTTCCTCCCTCTCCCCACCCCTGTCCCTGCTCAAAGGCTCTCCTCCCTTCCCAAGCTAAAGGTCTCACGCTCCCGGGCAGGGCTCCAGCCTTAGCCCCCTTCTTCTCCGAGCCTTCTAGGGCTCCCCGCGCACCTCTCCCCCTTCCCCTAAGCCTAGCCCCCCAACTCCCCCCAGCCTGACGTCCAGAGCCCCCCCCCCACTGCTCTCCCTCCCCCTACCCCCCCCCCCCCACCCCCCCCCAGCCTGAAGTCCAGAGCCCCCCCCCCACTGCTCTCCATCTGGACCCCCCAACCTTACGGGTTCTGAGCCCCTGCCCCGCAGCTCCCCCTAAGGGTCCCCCTCACCCAAAGGCCTCCCCCCTCCTCTTTAGGGGTGCCCAGCCCCTCCGGAGCTCGGCCCCCTCCCCCCCTCCCCCCGACGACGGGGCCCCCGGCCCCCCGGCTCCCCGCTGGGGCCGCCCGCCCCCTTCCTCTTTGCTCCCTCTCCCCGCCCCGATACCCTTTGGACCGGCGCTGCCCCCGCCCACCCCGCTCCGCCTCGCGATCCTCCGCACCCTGGCCCCGCCCCCAGCCCTACAACCACCGCAGGGCCCCGCCCCCGCGGTTCCTCCCCCCACTCTGGACCCGCCCCCAGGCGGCGGCCCTTACTGATCCCTTCGCCCTCTCACGCCCTCTGCCGGCAACTGCCCTCAAGAGGAAGCCTGGCCCCGCGGGGCCGCCCAGGAAAGGAGGCGGGACATCCGCCCTCCTTTCCGGAAGTGACGCGAGAGTGTCAACATGCAAGATGGCGGCGCATCACAGGCAGAACACGGCGGGGCGGCGGAAAGTGCAGGTGAGGGGCGCCGGGGGCGGAGCGCGGGGGCCTCCAGGGGCCGCCCCCCAGCCCGGGCGCCTCCCGAGCCCCGCGAGCCGGGCCCCGCCGACCCAACGCCGAGGCCGCGGCGGGGGAAGGCGGAAGGTGGGGGGAGGCGGGAGCGGAATCAGGCCGGCCTGGGCCCAGCCGCCCTGCCGCACCCGCCGGGGGTCTGGGGAAGGGTCTGGGGAGTCCGGGGGGAGGGGGGGACGCGGCCTAGGGCCCCCCTCCCCCCCCCCCCGCCGGCGGCGGGGCCGCGGCTGCCCATGCCCGTGGCCCGCGCCCGCAGCCTCAAACACGGGGCGCCCCCGGAGGTCACCGATCCCGGCCGCCCCCCGCCCCGCCTCGGGAGGAGGCGGCGAGAGCCGGTCACCTCCGCCCCCGGGGCCGCTGGGATTCGGCCGCCCGCGGGGGCTGCTCTGCGAACGGCCCCGCCCCGTGGGAGCAACCGTCACCCTCGGAGAGCCCCCGAGGGCCCGAGTCCGCGCGTGGGAGCTCCCCCCCCCCCGGGCCCGCGAGCCCGCCCGGCCCATCCAGCGGGGGGGCCGTGCATCACCCCCCCCTCCCCCCCCCCGGGGGGC
>NW_027186804.1:0-10142 GCF_028583685.1 Petaurus breviceps papuanus | reverse complement strand
GATATATGTCTGACTGATTAAAGTAAGCTTGTTAACCCATTTTGAGTTGCTTTCCTTTATCAAAGCAGATCCAAGAACCTGTGCTGGCAGCAAACCCTGAGGATGTGCTTCGGGTGCTTGCTGCTACACCTTCTTACCAAGTTAGCCTGGTAAGTAGGATGGGGCAGCTGGTGCTTTGCCACAAAAGCTTGAAATGAAGAGTGCACAGACAAGTGAAATTAGCACCTTCATGAAGATTGGAAGCCTGAAGATGGAGAGGTCCCTTTTCCATCAGGAGGGAGTGCCCTGGGTGAGCGACCAAGCAGGACAAATTGGAGGCGAGCAGTGGAGGGAAGGCACCGGCATTGAGGGAGACTAGGAAAAATTTCTCGTGGGGCGCGGGATTTCAGCATAGACCAGAGGGAAGCATTCCAAGGGAAGAAACTTACTGACCTGCCACCAGCCATTCTTCCTCTACCTCTGCCTCTCCCTACACCTACCTACCTCTTTTCCACCCAAATGCCACCTTGGGCATGAGGGCTTTCCAGAGCCCCTTTTCCCACATGCCCTTTATTTCATTTGTATCACTGTTGTAACTGAGGACACAGTTTCCCCCTTAGACAGGCAGCTGATTCAGTGTTGTCTTTGTATCTATAGAGTGTGATACATCCTATAAATAAATGAATGAAAGAAAAAAAAAACAGTTACTAAGTGTCTGCTGGGTATCCTAGTATGTGCTACAGAAAGGGGTGTTGATTGCCTATCAAACAACTGGTCTTCCTTCCATGAACCCAGACCACTGTCCTTCTGGGTATACAGACAAAGTAGAGAGACTTTGTCTCCAGTTCAAGAGTCCATGGCTCTGCCACCTCCTGGTTGTGTGACCCTGGGCCAGTCACCTGAGCCTGAGTGAGACCCCAGCTACTTTTTAAGACAAGCAGAGGCAGAACACATGTCAATTCACATTGGGGAAGGAAATTACCTGCACTGATGGATCACAGGGTCCTATACCTAGAGCAGAAGGGTCCTTAGGAGTCATTTTAGTCCACTCTCCTCATTTTACAGCTAAGGAAACTGAGGTCCAGGGAAAGGGAAAGCTTTTGCTGTCTTAGCTAAGGTCATCCAAGGCAAGCTACGGGGCAGCAGGATGTTACAGTGGATAGAACACCAGGCCTGGAGACAAGAAAAAATCCTCCTGAGTTCAAATCTGACCTCAGACACAAATGTGACCCTGAGCAAGTCACTTGACCTTGTTTGCCTCAGTTTCCTCATCTGTAAAATGAGTTGGAGAAGGAAATGGAACCACTCCAGTGTCTCTGCCAAGAAAAGCCCAAATGGTGTCACAGAGTCAGACATGACTGAAAAACACGTGAACAGCAACAACCACAAGGTCATACAGTTAGTGAGAAAGCTGGTAAGCTAGAAATAAAGAAAAGGAAAAAGAATCATCTCCCTGTCGCCAGCTTAGGGCCAGGCCTGTCCAAATGGAATTGACTAGTACTCAGATCAGCCACAGTCCATCGCCAGGTCTGCACTCAAAGCCTTCCCAGCTCTGTAGGACCTTCCAGACATCCTAATCCATCCTTGGAGAATCAAGGCTTACCACCACCTGACCTCCATACGAGGATGAGGAGTCACACTAGGATGTTACCATGAGATATTAAATAATACTATGATAGCTTGTTTAATTCTCTTTAGACAGCCCATTCCCCACTGGGCATCTCTGATTGTCTTCCTGTCTACTGAGCTGAAATCAGTATCATTTTCCTAAATCTACCCCAGCCATATACACATTGGCCCCACTTGCTCTCAGGATTCACACAGAACAAATCACATCCCTCTTTCCTTGGACCATCTACAAGAATTTAAATAATCACTTGACTTGTCTTAACTACAAGAATGAAGAGAATTTCAATCCTTGATTTGACTGGCACTCATAACAAGGAATCTCAGAGCAGAGGAGGTGGGTTTTTCTTGGGGCTGAGATATCACTGGTTGTACACTCCTTGGGGATAGAGACCTAACTAGCAATTTCTGTAGCTGGATCAGGGCAAGTAACCCCAAATACATCCATGACCAGCACAAGAAATATGATCTCAAGGCCCTCTGGATTCAGGGAGCTCAGTGGGGCAGCTGGGGCAGGGAGAGAAACAGTAAGATTAGTTAAGAAGGATCTATTTAAGTAGTATAGTAGGGACTCCAGAAGGGGAAGGGAGCTTTCCACTCTCAAGTTTCCGATTTTAATTAAAGTGCTAACCAGGTGTTAATTTAGTTTACTTCTAAGATTGTCTGGGCCCCCTAAATTTCACAGCCTTTGTGGCAAAGGACCAGCCACCTCACCTTAGTTACCATTCTAATATAAGAAGGGATCACTCCATTTAAGAATTGGTGGCAGAAAAGCTGAGAGAGCACAGCATTATGTGATATACACTTTATGGTTTTGCAGAAGAGATTTCAAAGGATTTAGAAAATGCAGAGTTAGGGTTTCTGCCTTGGAATTCCCTGGTGGAATTAAACCTAGGAAGGATGGAAGACCCTCAAGAATGAAATTTTGAAGACACAAAAACAAATGATTCTGACAAGGAGTAGAGGGAGCTGTCCAATGGGCTGATGTGATTGTATAGTGAACTCGGGCTCAGCTTGACTTTTAAAAAGATCTGTACAGAGAATGGAAGCAAAGGCGTGTCATGGTCCTCTAAGCTCACTGTCTGGAATTCTAAAGCTCTGAAGGGGTTGGGGCAAGCCAGCAAGGAAAGGATGACAAAGAGGCTTGGTTGTTTTTCTTTTTTGAACTACATTGAGGAAAGGATCAGCATGTGTGGGTTGATCAAGAAAAAAAGAAACTCATGATGGAAAATGCTATCCATATCCAGAAAAAGAGCTATGGAGTCTAAGTGCAGATTGAAGCAGACTACTTTCTCTCTTTCTTTGTTTCTTCTTCCTTGTAGTTCTTCCCTTTGGTTCTAATTTTCTTTACAACATGACTAATATGGAAATATGTTTAATATGACTGTACATGTATATAGCCTATAGCTGATTGCATGCCCTTTTGGGGAGGGGGGAGCAGAGGAAGGGGGAGGAAATTTAGAACTCCAAATCTTATAGAAATGCATGTTGAAAACTAAAAACAAACAAATAAATTAAATTAAAAAAAAGAAAAAAGATAGCAGATGGGGCTATCAAACTGAGTCTGTCAGCTCTGTCTGTAGAGGTTTCTGTTTTCTCTGCCAAGAAGAATGATCTTTGGATTGGGAAGGATGAAATGAAAATGGCTAATAGGGTGATGATAAGTAGGGAAATGGCAAAACAAGCCCTTGATACTACACCCTTGGGTAATAAAACAACCGGTGAATACATGGTTGCCAAGACACTGTCACCAAAAGATCACAGAGAATGGGAGAGGTACCATAGAACTGGAGAAAGGGAAATATTGCCCATAGAGTGGCTAGGGGACACCATAGTGCATGGAGTGTGGGGCCTGGAGTCAGAAAGAATCACCTTCTTGAGTTCAAATCCAACCTCAAATGCTTACAATTGTGTGACCTTGGGCAAGTCACCTGACCCTGTTTGCCTCAGTTTCCTCATCTGTCCAATGAGCTGGAGAAGGAAACGACAAACTAGCCTAGTATCTCTGCCAAGAAAACCCCGGATGGGATCATAAAGAGTCAGATATGCCTGACAAACAATTAAACAACAAAATGTTGCTCAGATATGCAAAAAATAAAATGAGAACACAGCCAGCAAACCATGGACTTCAATTCTAGTAAAAACCTGAGGACATTATCAAAGGGATGGTATGTGAACATTTAGAAAAGAAAACAGTGATTGCAAAGAACAAGCATGGCTTTATCAGGAACAGGCTGTGAACTGATACAATGTAAAAATGGAAGAACTAGAAGGACAATAAACATGATTGCAACAATGTAAATGGAGAGGACACTGAGAGCAGCCAGGTGGCCCAATGGATAGAGCCACGAGTCAGAGAGACCTGAGTTCGAATGCAGTCTCAAACACTTGCTGGCTACGTGACCGAGGCCACTTGACCTCTATCTATAAAATGGAAACAATAACAGCACCTGCCTCACAGGGCTGTCCTGAGGATCAAATGAGATGACGTTTGTAAAACACTCAGCGTGGTGCCTGGCACATAATAGGCACTGTCTAAAAACCTATTCCCTTCCCTTCCCCCTCCACTCTCCTGCCTGGTTACCCACCTCCCCACCCCCACCCCCTCCCGGCAAGTCATTGAAACCCCCAGCGCTGCCCAGAGGACCATGGTGCCCTTCAGTTTTCATTCACAGCTATCTGCCTTTTGCTTCCATTTTCTGTCTCTCTTTAACCCTGAGTGTCAGAGGGCTCTCTGGGGCACTGAGGGGATCAGTGACTTGCCTGGAGTCACACAAACTTTAAGTATAGCAGGCAGGACTTGAAACCGTGACCAACTGAGTCAGGAACCACAAGGGTTAGACACAAAGCCCACTGCCTGCAGTTCAGCAACCCTCATTACTATTTGAGATTGATGGCCTTGGAGCCAGGAAGGTCTCGATTCAAGTCTTGACTCTGATACATCTTGAGTGAGACCCTTAGCTTCTGACGGGCCCCTAGCCAACCTTCAAAACACTAAATTTCATAACAGTGACTATTCCCCAGTGGGGTGGAGGATTCTTCCATACTGGGAGTTCCCAAATTCAATGAAAGACCAAAGGAGGTGTCTGTACATATAAATACACATACACGTTCATCCTTCATACTTATTGGGAAGAAAGAGAGAGAGGGAGAATAAAGAGTTGGGAGGTCTTTGATATTCTTGATATAAAACCTTTCGATTCATTCTAGTTCTTTTGTTCCTCCAGATGAATCTTGTTATGATTTTGTCTAGCTGCATTAGGTACCCCCTTGCTGGTCTGATTAGTATAGCACTAAACTTGTAAATTAATTTATGTAGTATCAGCATTTTTATCATATTGATATGTCCCAACCATGTGCACTGAACATGTTATTTAAGTTGTTCTCTATTTCCTCAAATAGCACTCTGTAAATATTCCTCTACAGGGGCTGAATGTCCTTTGGCAGACTGACTCCTAGATAAGATATGTGGCATTTTTGTGGCTATTTTGATTGGTTCTTCCTTTACTAGCATCACTTCTGAGATATCCTTCCATCTACTCTCTGTATCTTGTATGGATCCAGTTCTGTACTTCTCCCATTAGAATGTGAGCTTCTAGAGGGGCAGGGATCATGTTTTTACCTTTTGCTTGTCTCCTCAGCTGTCGGCATGGTGCCCTGTACATAGTAAGCACTTAATAAATGCTTGCTACCTTGACACATTTGCCTCCTGAGTTTTGTCACTGTTACCTGGAAACGCTGTCAAAATCAGTGGGCTTTTTTTCTATTCTGCTACTGTCCTGAAGCTAGCCATTGCCTCAGTTAGGCTGGGATTGGCATTACTGGGCTATAAATTAGTACAAGCTGGAACAGGAGGTTAAACTCTTTTCCCTCTCTGTGCCTCAGTTTCCTCCTGAAACTGATGGAACTGATAAGCCCTGAGATGGGTGAGGTATAGAAAGTGTTTTGCAAAGCCCAAGGGAGGTCGCCATGAGTGGCTGGGGCAGGGTAGGATGACCCTCTGGCCCTAGCCTCACCCTGGAGGGGCCAAGGACTCTAACTGACCCCTCCCCCGCATCCCTCAGACTCACCGGCACTAGATGTGGGACTGAAATGATCCAAATAGCCCAGCTTCTTTTTTCGACGTTTGCTCTCAATGCCATGGGGGTCTGCAGGAGGAATCAGCACCGCCATCACCAATCATGATAATAAAAGCAGCAGCAGCTCCCATTCCCTGGGTACTTTACCATTTGGAAAGCTCTTTCCCCCCAGAACCCCACAAATAAGGCCATGGGACTACTATTAATTTATTCCATTTGATAGAGAAGGAAACCGAGGCTCAGAATCCTGAAGTCCGCCACCAACAGTTTTGCTACTAAACACCAAGTTTTCCAGTTCTCTGGTCCTTTAAGGCTAGGAAGGCAACTCTCCTCCCAAGCATCCCAGGAGGTAGGCAGAAAAAGTACGACCAGTCCCAGGAGACCTGGGTTTGAATTGCTGCTTCCTTGCTTAATAGCTAGGGGACCGAGGGCAAGCCTTCCCTCTCTGGGCTCCAATATCCCTTGTGTGGAAAATGCAGCAGTTAGATCAGCTCTTGTCTAAAAGCCCTTCTGTTCTGAATTCCCTCATGCTCCTGCTCTACTTTACAAATGAGGAAACTGAGGCTCAGATAGGTACCAAGCACTACGCTCTGCATACAAGTTGGTTTTTAGTGCCTACTGCGGGGAAATGAACTTCCCAGCAAGCAGAACGTTGTCTAGGTGCAATGTGCTGACAGGTGGGAGTGAGCTCCTGGGCACTGGAAGGTTCCAAGCTGAAGGCTCCCCAAGGTCACCCATCAATCTAAGCAGCAGAGTTAGGATCAGGATGGGGTTTCCTGACTCTAGGGTCCCAATCCTGACGTGGGAATCCCAGATGAGGGTTGGAAGGCCCAGGCCAGAATGTGTGTGTCTGTCTGGGCAACCACTCCCTCTCAGGGGATGGCTATTTTGTGGCAGGAAGATGGAGGAAGGGAGGGGGCCACAGCAGAGGTGGTGAAGAAGTCCCCACCTGAACTGCTTAGTTCTCCCAGGACATCCGGCATCCCTCGCTTTCTCTTCTTGTCCACACCATAGCTGTCTGTGGGAGGAAGAGACAAAGCTAGGAGCTAGAAGGGCTGGAGCAAGATGCTGGGCTAGGGCTGGGTTCAACCTGGCAGCCCCAAAAAGCTAACGTGAGGGTTGGCTGAATGAATCCAAGAACAATGTTCAGAAACAGGGAGGGGGTGGTACGAGGAGCATCTCTCCCCACTGAGTCCCACCTGGAAGCTGGGAGTTCTGGCCACTAAAGGGTAAGGATAATGCAGGATGGGACCCATCATATGAATCCAAAAATCACAGAATCTGAGAACTGGGAGGATCCCTCAAAGAAAGGGGTCTGAGAATCAGTGGAAGGAAGTAGGGCTGCTCAGCCTGCAGGAGGCTGGAGAACTTGAACAAGAGTCTTCTAGGAAAGGCTGGAGGAGTTTGGGATGGGGAGAGTGGTGGGATGGCTGCTCAGGGAGATGAGCTGGGCTGCTGTCCACTCTAACATTCCGTGGTTCTGCCACAGGCTGAAGCTTGTAAGGCTTCGGGGAGAGGACCGAAGATCATGGGACACGAGGCGTGCTGAGGAACTGAGGGTGATTAGCCCAGAGAAGGGGAAGGGGAGGAGGGGCAGACATAGCCTGTGCCCTCCTCTGTTTGAAGGGTCATCGTGCCATGTAGAAGGGGAATTAGTTTTGTTCTCCTTGGCCCCAGAAGGGAGAACCTAAGAGCCAGTGTGTGTGTGTGTGGGGGGGGGAAGTTACAAGAAAGCAGATTTCAACTCACTGTATAGACTAGTCAGAGGACGTGTGACCTAGGTGATGGGGAGCCGACCTTGGGGCTAGGAAGATGGTCAGGGCCGGCCTTTCAATACATCCTGGTTGTGTGACCTTAACGATTACCCATCACTCCCATGTTTGAGGCAACACCCTAAGACTAGACCTTACAGAGACCCAGTGCCAAGCACTATGCCCTGGGCACAAGCTGGTCCTTAGTGTCTGCTGAGAGGAAATGAGCCTCCAAAGAGAGGCTGCCTTAGGAAGGAGTGAGCTCCCCATCACTGAAAGGTACCAAAAAGAAGAATGATGAGTGCTGTTGAGGATTCAACAGAGGAGGCTTTACTGGGCAGGTGAGGCCTCAGCTGGCCTTGGGGATAGGGCCCAAGGGAGGGATGTGGGAGGCAGGTGGAAAGGCAAGGGAGGAGCTGAAGGCTATAGGGAACAAAGCCAGGTGGAGCAGGGGGATGGAGTTACCGTGGTCAAGGGGCAGATACGTGAAGGGCAGGGGCTCACTGCACACGCCATCGGTAAGTCTCTGTAAGAACACATTGACGGTGACTGGCTCAGGGATAGACAAATCCTCGTAGGGTGGAGTCTTGAACACTATGGCGATCTGCCTGTGCACGTCGGCCTGGGAAAAGTCGGCCCGGCCTTCCCAGGAGGCTGTGCTGAACACCACAGAGATGTCCTCTGGTGGGGAGGGAGGGAAAGTGATGGAGAGGAAGGGCGAGCCAGGAGCAGTGCTCCCCCTCCCCAGGGCCTCTAGCTAGGTGGGCCCCCCCCTCCACCCTCATCACACTCACAATCCTTGCTCTGACTTCCGCCACTGACTAGATGTGGCTTTGAACAGTCTGCCCTGGCTCAGTCTTGTTGTTCTCAGGACTAGACACTCTGTGAGGCTCCTTCCCACACTAGGATTCTGGGAGTCTAAAGCTCGAGAATACCATGAGCCTGAGTTCCTTCCCACTCTAGAATCCGGCGTGTCCAGCACTCTGAATCCTAGGGTTCTCTTCTCGAGCGGCTCCTCAGTCGCCCTCTGACCCCATCCTGGTCTCACCTCCGTTCACCTCTCCCACTCTGGGGACCCGCCCCTCACCTTTCTGCACCTTGTCACACAGCAGGTACAACTCCTCTCCTCCTGTGCAGGGACCGCTCTCCTTGTTGATCCGGCAGATTCTCAACTCTGATGTGTTTGTTGACTCTGGAGGGAGGAAAAAGGGGAGAGGCAGCCAGTGAATTCAGTGACTAAGCCGCCTCTATCCCGAAGAGGAAGAGGAGCCTGGTCCTCTGCTCTGAGAAGCCATGGGCTGAATCCTCTGGGGACCTGAGGTCCACATGACCAATTCCTTTCATGAATGATGGCTAGCATTTGCATAGCACTAAAACACTTTCCAAATTTTATCTCTTTGATGCTCACACCAACCCTGGGAGGCAGGTATTGTATTATCCCCATTTTACAGTTGGGTAAACAGAGGCACAGGGCAGTTTAGTGATTTGCCCAGGATCACATGGCTGATAAGTATCCAAGGCCAGATTTGAACTCAGGTCTTCCTGCCTTCTGGCCCAGGGTACCATTCACTGCATCACTTAGCTGCCTTCCAGTTCCCTAATAATTCACTCTGCATCCACTAAGCACCTCATACAATGTGTACAAGATACTGTCTTAGACCAAGTATGTCCTAGATCCTGTATGGGGTTCAGAGGGTCCAGGGAGTCCAGCAAGGGAAGAGAGATTAAGAGGCTTGATCAGGGAGGATAATTTATTGAGAAACCTGGGAACATCAACAGCACCCCTAAATCACGACAGGAGCTTAGAGAGAGAGGGGCCTCCTCTGGGAACTGAGGGAGGCCCAGAGAGCCTCCAAGAGGAAGACAGTATCTGAACCTTCTGGGAGAAAGGAGGAGAGGAAGTGGGGAGGGTTGCCCAGGCATGGGACTGCCCAAGATGGGAAAGGAAGACCCTGATGTCTATGGAGATAGGAAAGAAGGGAGGGCCAGGAGGGAGAGAAAGGAAGATGTGTGGGGGGACAGAAAGGTAAGGTCTGGAATGCTACTCCTAGAGACTCCACAGGTGGGCCAGGGAAGATGACTAAGAAGGGTGGGAGAAGCGTCTGTGCAAAGGCTGAGGCAGGGGTACAATGGTCTGGGCAGGGGGAGCCAGAGGCAGGGTCCAGAGTCTAGGCAAGAAGAAAGGAAACTGAGGCAGAAAAGAGCCACAGGCTTGGAGAGAGCCACACAGCTGTCACCTCTCAGAGAAAGCTTTGGATTTAGAGTAAGAAAAGCTGAGTTAAAATCCTGATACTGACTGGGGGGGGGGGCAGAAGGGGAAAAGCCACTATTAAGCACCTACTGTATGCAAGGCATGGTGCTCAGCGCTATACAGGCTCCTCTGATCCTCACAACAACCTGGGAGCACAGCATTATTGTTCTCCCCATTTTAAAGTTGAAGAGACTGAGGAAAAGAGATTAAGTGACTCATCCAGGGTCACACAGGTAGTAAAGTGTCTGAGATCTTCCTAACTTCAGGCCTTATAAAAATGCACACACCTAGAGGCCTCAGAACTAGGTGTCTTACATTGGGCAACACAAAGAATCTCTCTGGACTTATTAATCCCCCCTTTTTTTTTAATAAAATCAGCCACCAAGATTGCTGCCAGCCCTGACATTCTCTGTTCTCAGGCCCCTCCCAGCCCTGACATTCCCTGTTCTCAGGCCC
>NW_027186803.1:0-14656 GCF_028583685.1 Petaurus breviceps papuanus | reverse complement strand
GAGAGAGACAGAGAGAGAGACAGAGAGAGAGAGAGACAGAGAGAGAGAGAGAGAGAGACAGAGAGAGAGAGAGAGAGACAGAGAGAGACAGAGAGACAGAGAGAGAGAGACAGAGAGAGAGAGAGAGACAGAGAGAGAGACAGAGAGACAGAGAGAGACAGACAGACAGAGACAGAGAGACAGACAGACAGAGAGACAGAGAGAGAGAGAGAGAAAGAGAGAGACAGACAGACAGAGAGAGACAGACAGACAGAGACAGAGAGACAGACAGACAGAGAGACAGAGACAGAGAGACAGACAGACAGAGAGACAGAGAGAGAGAGAGAGAAAAGGGAAGATTAAGCAAAAGCAGTGAATGAAAGAGAAGCAGCCCAAGCATGGAACGTCCTGGGCATGAACAGACCACGGGCAGTCCTGCAGGCCCTTCCTGTCAGTCCCTCCTGCTCCATGATTCTGAAAGGAGCCTCCAGAGCCTTGCTGACGAGCCCCGGGGCGACCAGCCCCTTAAATTAAAAAAAAAAAAACTCTGCTCCTAGAATTTTCCTTCAGAAGGAAAACAAATGAATAATTGATCCTTTGAGATCAATTTACATATATAATTAAACACTGATAGTAAATATGTTTATAATATATGTATGCATATATATGTGCACACATATTTGCATACACACAGTCATTTGGTCATTTCAGTCATACCTGACTTTTTGTGACCGCTAGGTAATGCAGTGAGGCCTCCTGATTCTGGGGCAGGTGCTCTACTCACTACCACATTCACACTCACACTCACACACATACATTCTCACACACACTGACATTCACACTCACATATATTCACACTCATACACACATACATTCACATTCACACACACTCACACACACACACACACTCAAGCCTCACCTTTAACACATCTCAGCTCTGTGTCCCTGAGCATGTCATTCAGGCTGCCCTCAACTCCTCTCTAAGACACCTGGGAAGGTGCCAGCCTGCATTACTAGAGGGCATGCTTTCTCTGCCCTGAGGCAGCACCAGATCTGTGTATACCCCTAAGAAACATGCAGATGGGAAGAGACACCTTGAGGGGCTTCAGTCTGGGTGCTGGCACTCCCATGGTCACATGGGCCTTCTCCTGGGCCACAGCGGTCACACCAAGGCCACAGAGCTTCAGAGGAGTTTGGGTGGGAGGGAATGAGAACTAGGATGGCTTTGATAAAAGCTTCCAGCCATGAAACACCTGCCTCACAGCCTCCCTGGAGCCTGCATGTCTGTGAGAGCACAAGGCGCGTGAGCATCGCAGCCCTCCTGGCCTTCCCCAGCCTTCACATCCATCACCTGGCACTTCCATGTCTGGGCAAAGCCTCAAGATTTCACCACCCCCCATTATCCAGGCCAAGGACACTAAGCCAGCGGTTCTGTTCGTGGTCTGGTCTGCTTGAACTCGACAAAGAGCTCCAGGCACCGCAGGCCTGTGGGTCCCTGTGATGCCACTGAGGCATTTCCGGGGCCAAGCCCTTGGCCAAAGCTGCTCAAGCTGCTGAGAGGCTCCTGTTCCCTTCCCTTGAAAAGTACAAGGTGGAGGACCCCCACCCCTCCATGCTGCCTACCCGGGGCCCAAAAGTCCTCTCAGGGAGCAGCAGGGCCTGGGAAACAGACACGAGACAGACAAGAGCTGGGTTAGGGACCCCAGAGGCCTGATCACACCAGCTCTATCCACGGCAACTGAAAGGAATTAAGATGTGCGCTTGGGGAGGGGGAGGGGAGGTGTTCCCAGACTTTGGTTAGCCTCCAGAGAACGGTTATTGAGGAAAAGCTGTGACAGCTGGCACTTTGGCCTACTATACTCCCTCACAAATAAATCAAATCTTCCCTGCTCTGATTTGATTTGGGGATAATTGGGCTTTGGCGCTGATGGGGAATTATCACTCAGACCTCTGCTAACATTGACACTCGATGCCCAGGAGTATTCCCAGTTTCAAAGGGAAAAAGCGTCTTGGAATGTTTCTCCTTGAGCCTTTTCCAAATGTTTCACACAAATGGTCTGAGACAGTGAAGCTTAATCCTTTTCTCATTGCCCAGTCGGGGATCATGATGTGTGAGGGGCCTGAGGGGAAGGGCGGGTGGAAGGAAGGGAATGAGCATTTCTATCCTCAGTAACCATTTGCTAGGTGCCTACTATGTGCCAAGCCCTGAGTTAAGAGTTCTACAAGTAGCAGGGTCTCAGTGAGATGTGTAACAGCCAGATTGGCTGCCCCTCTGAGGGCCAGGGATGAAGCAGAATGTTTCAGACTCAGCCCCCAAAACCGCTTCTTTTCTTGCTGAGCCCTCCTTCTTGATGGAGAGGCTGGAGAGGCCTCACTGACTTTGGTTCCTTCCCTTGGGATCTGTTTTGTCTCTGGCGAGATCAGAGCTTCAAGAGATCTGAAGAGCAAGTCACTCAAGGCCCAGAGGGGAAGAGCAGTGTGGGGTTTGCCATCAGGCCAGAACTGAGGCCTACAGGAGGCTGCTTGGAGGAGGCAGCACTTTGTATATGGGTAGAGGTAAGCAAGAAGCCTATGCCAGGCATGGGGCATAGCTTATACAAGCTCCTTCAACAAGCGTGTATTAAGGGCCTCCATAGAAATGGGAGAGGGTGTAACATGTATGGGTGGCCATAGATCTGGAGCCTTGAATGCATAGAGGTGAGAAGGAACCAAAAAGCCCAGACAGGGAAGTTCTACCCAGGTCTTGGAGGCCCCCCAAAAACAAGCAGTGTCCAGAGGATGCTCCTTTGTGAGCAGGGCTCTATTGGCCCTGAGCATCTTGGGAAAGAAAGTCTTCCAGACCCATGGGCTGGAGGAGGAGAATGCTGCCATCCCGCCCACACCGGTCCCATCCAAGGAAGCAGCTTTGGCCCAGAGAAGCAGAGTGAGAAGCCGAAGGTCCCACGGGCAGAAGCAGAGGCAGAGTCGAGCTATGAATCCAGGCCTTCCTTCCCCCACAGCCAGACTTGCTGCCTCTTCTCCACCCTCTGAGTTTGGCTTCACCATCTAGAGGACGAGGCCAGTAATGCCAATCTCATGGCATGGCTATGAGGACTATAGCCCCCTGCCTGCACCCCTTTGGTGTCTGCTTCCAACAAACTACAGAAATACACACATGGACTGGGTCTAGGCAAAGCAGCCCCTCCAAAGGAACTTTCCTCTGCTTCAAGTGGGACCCTTTGAGCTGGAAATCTCAAAGGCTGGCCTCACATAGAGCGTCTGGGGGACAGGAGACAAATGGCCCACTTCAGCTTCCATCATGTAGCTTCCATGGCCCAGAAAATGGCAGAGAGCTACATTGGAAGGCTTCGGAATGGACTTCCAGGGCAGATTTAGACATTGGCAAAGCCTAACCAGGGCAGCTGCTCATGGAAACTGCTGTGTCCACCACAGGCCAAGGAGCGATGGGAAGCCCATTCAGCAGGCACCCACTGAGGCTCCCAAGGTGCCAGGCACCTTGCCAGGCCCTGGGAATACAAGGCAAAAATGAAATCCTCCCTGCCCTCAAGGAGCCCACATTTAACTGTTGGCATAATTGTTGGCATGGCTTGCTTGGTTGTTTTTACATTGGTTATATTAATGCCAGTACCTGCAAATATTTATGAAATGAGAAATTGGGAAGGGAGACAACCAACATGGTGAAAGTTAGCCCAAACCTTTGCCAAGGCCATTGGAGAGTATGCAACTTCCCCAGCAGGTTCTGCTTGGACCCAAGTCTAAGAAATTGGCAAAGGATAGACGTGGGGGTTTAATCTGCTCTCCATGTTTACATTGTGCTTCTGTGATAACCGAGAAATTGAAAGCTCAGCTATGTACTGGGGAGGAGATGAATTCTCAGAAAATCTCCCCAAGACTCCTCCCCACTCTCTTATCTCAACCTGCCCAAGAATGATGCAAGAGTACAAGCTGGGTGGAGGAGCCATTTGTTTCAAAATCTGCCCAGCAAATACCCCCCCCCCCCA
Organism: Petaurus breviceps papuanus; assembly: GCF_028583685.1. Classification (NCBI taxonomy): domain Eukaryota; kingdom Metazoa; phylum Chordata; class Mammalia; order Diprotodontia; family Petauridae; genus Petaurus; species Petaurus breviceps. The sequence goes on along the minus strand of NW_027186803.1, from coordinate 10,676 downwards.
AACACTCCAAAGAGCTTCTCATGGAGGCTCTGAAGGAAGCTTTCCAATCAGATACAGCCAGGTACTATCAGAGCAGGAAGGATTGTCCAGTGAGCCCAACAGAAGAGGAAGCATATGAGAGAGAAGGACTGTGCCCCTCCAGTCAGATGGGCAGAGGAGCAGAGCTGCCACAGGGCCAGGTTTCCTTCTTCCCTCAAAGAAACAGATACAAAAAGCAGCCAACATCTGTTTATCCCAAAAGCCAGGACAGAGGCAGAAATGTTTTTCACTCAGTGTTGAAGAGAGCTGATGAGTAAACAACATGACCTAAGCAATTTATTCCAAAAAGCCATCTCGGAGACAGTCTCAACCCAATCTCAGCTGCCTTCTGCCAGTCCATCACACTGCACAATAATGATTAACTTTGGAAGTCTGGCTGGGAGAGAGAAAGGGAGAGGGCACAAAGCTGGGGTTAACAGCACTGGTCAGGGTTAGAATGGCAAACCAGCTCTTTGGGGGGAGCAAGGAATCACTGGAACCATCACATGGAAGCAACACATCACACTTCTCAAGTGTGTGTGAGTCAGACACAAAGACCCAGTTATGTTGAGGAAAACTTCAGGGTCGAGTTTCCTAGGGAGGATTTAGAATGTAAAATGGATTGGGTTCCCTGAGGTCACCTACACCCACCCCCCTTCATTTTAAAGGTGAGAAAACCCAGGCCAAGGAAAGGAGAGGGAGTAACTTTGGGTGGGGGGTGTGTGAGAGGCGTTCTGATGAACTCTATGTTCTGCTCAATGGAGGAAATCCCCTTTGATTCAGCCCTTCCTGTTACTGCTGGAGGACACTTTCTGATCTTGATCAACAGAACCTCTGGGAGTCCCAAGATGCCTTTCTTGAATGGGTCAGCAGGGAGTAACAGCCTCAGATGTGTGATCATGAAGGCTCATAGGCTTCTCTCCCAGTGGGGTGTATACACACACACACACACACACACACACAATACCCCTTCTTTTTTGCCAGGGAAGAAATCAGATTTAAAATCTCTAAGGGCCCTTTTGAAGACATAATGTCATTAGATGGTGATCAGCAGCCTAGGAGGTATGAAAGGAGGGGCTCTTCCTACTGGACCTTGGTGACTGGACTGAGCTAAGGATAGTGACATACATAGACACACCAGAAACATCTCCCTCAGTTTTCAGAGGAATAAATTAAAGATATCTATAAGCATATGAAAAGATGGTCTAAATCATTATTGATTAGAGAAATGCAACTGTGAGGTACCACATCTTATCCCTCAGATTGGCTAAAATGACAAAACAGGAAAATGATAAATGCTGGAGAGGATGTGGAAAAGTTTGATCACTAATGCTTTGTTGGTGGAGTTGTGAACTAATGCAACCATTCTAGAGAGCAATCTGGAACTATGCCCAAAGGGCTGTAAAATGTATATACCCTTTGACCCAGCAATGCCCCTTCTAGGGCTGTATCCCAAAGAGATCATAGAAGTAGGAAATAGACCCATATGTACAAAAACATTTATAGTAGCTCCTTTTGTGGTGGCAAAGAATTGGAAATCAAAGGGGTGCCCTTCAATTGGGGAATGGCTGAACAAGTTGTGGTATAGGCATGTTATGGGAACACTACTGTGATATAAGAAAAGGGGAGCAGATGGACTTCACAATAACCTGGACAGACTTACACAAACTGATGCTGAGTGAGGGGGGCAGCACCAGGAGAACATTGTACAGTTACAGCCACATTGTTTCTGTGATGACTGACTGATAGACTGGGCTCCTCTCAGCAGTGCAAGGCTACAAGACAACTCCAAGGGACTCATGATGGAGAGGGACATCCACATCCAGACAGAACTGGAGTCTGAATGCAGAGTGACACAGACTACCTGCTCTCTCCCTTTCGTGTTTTGTTCCTTCTTTCTCACTGTTCATTCCATTGGTTGTAATTCTTCTTTACAACCTGATTAATGCTTAATGTGAAGGTATTTGTAGAACCTATATTTGATTGCATGCTGCCATGGGTGGGGTCAGGAACGGGTGGGGGAAGGAGATGGAGGAGAAAACATGGAACTCAGGGGATTGGGGAACTGAATGTAGTAAAGTAAAAGTAAATAGATAGCTTTTTAAAAAAGGAAAAAAAAAGAAACTTCTGCCTCCTTCCAATTTCATTAGATCCATGATCTCCTCTCTGTGGGCACTTCCTCCAATGGTACAGATAGCAACTCACACCCTTTAAATTGGTGCTCAGCTGACGTTATATGTATGATAGCTGTCAGCTGAACAGAAGACACAGGCATCCAGTTCTCTAAGGTTCCTGGGAAATCATTTTGTTACTGCAAGACTATTATTGCTGTTTTGCCATTATTACACTTTTAAAAGGTTAGAAAAAACAGCTCCCACCCAAGTTCATTCAGATTCAAATTCACAGCACAGATATTTCCTTTTTTATTTATTTTTTTTTTTAAGCAATCGGGGTTAAGTAACTTGCTCAAGGTTACACAGCCAGTTATTTCTGGGTGTGGTGCTAAGTGTCTGATCCCCCAGGTCATCCGGACACTGGGGCCAGTGCTCTTACTCACTGAGGCACCTGGCCACCCCTAGCACAGATATTTCTTAATAATTGACTCAAAGTTTTACAAATCTGTCCCAAATTGTGTCCAAATGAAGGCTCTGGCCTTCACTTTTGAGTCTACATAGCTGTGGAATTGAAAAGGCATGAGCCTGCTTGTTCCCTCCCCAGCCTCTCCTGGTGCTGCCACCTCCCTGTCTAAGACACTCTCAGGGCCCACACTGTCGTCCCCAGCAGGGAGTCACCTGTCTCTTTGGCCAAGAGATCAGAGGATTTGCCCTGAAGATTGTGGCCCTTTAGAACTAGTGGAGAATGCATGGACTCTCTTCTGTGCGTGCCACTGGGCTGGGCAGACAGGATGGGCCCCAAGAGCTCCCATTCTGAGATCCACACTCTCACTGAAAAGTTAACTTTGCAAATTTACATCTTGGAGGTGGACCTTCACCACCTGAGGAGACTATGATGCCCTGAGCATGGTGGGCATGATTCATCCTCCCTGTAAGTCTTTGAGTAGCGCCTAGAGAACCACCTAGGGAGGTGGCAAAGGGGATTCTGCTAAAGGTCCATGGTGGACATGATGGCCTGCAAGGTTCCTTCCGATGCTGCCAGTCTGAGGGTGTGGTGTCCTGTGATTTACTGAGCAAAGCAATACCAAAGACAGGATGCCCTCTGTGTTAGTGGTACCCTTGGGTTGCTGCAGAAATCAGGCCATCTGAAGATAATGTGACTGTTGGGTCATGGGCAGGGTCATAGCTTGAAATTCTGATCCTCTGGACTTTTTGTGAATTACATAATAAATCATGAAGAGGAGATTTCCTTTCCAGGATTTTGCTGCAATGCAACAGTATTTATGTTTTGTCTAGGGGGGAGCATGAGGTCATTGGTTAACACAGAGCTCTGTTTCTTTTTAACACTAAAAGAATGTCAGAGTTTCCTAAAATTGGACCTAAGTCTGTGCAGGAGCCACCACTGGGTGTATGAATGTTTGCTGACAAAGGGCCTAATGCAATAGCATTGGCGACTTCAGAGGAAACAGGAAAGTTAAACCACGCCCCCAAAGCCCCACCTCAGCCCCCTTCTCTCTGTGACTAAAAATGGAATTCCATAAGAAGGGACTTTCACAATGGTTGTGCTGAAGTCACAGGCCCTGGAGTGGCAGCTACTCTGCAGATGCCCATGGAAACTGTGTGGCCAAGATGGCGGGGGTTTGGGGGCTGGTTGGGTTCCTCACCTGGTGTCTGTGAATCTGATGCTGCTTATCATAACTGTTTCACACATGTAATTGGTTTTCTTTGTAATCCTTTGTATTGCATTTAATGCATTTAAAAGCTGTCTTGTGAGCAGGGGTCCACAGGCTTCCCCTGCCCTCCTCCTAAGGGCTCAAAGGCCCAAACTAGGTGAAGAGACGCTGGGTAAGAGGACCACAGGAGAAGGCCAACTTTGACCTCTTGGGGGTCCATTTTCAGCAAAACTCTCTACATTTAAATAGAGAAATCACTTCTTCATCACTCTGGATTTGGCTTCTGACAAGTTTTGTAGGAGAGTTAACCACCATGCTGACTTCTGGGTCTTCCTGGCTCCCTGGACTGTTCCAGATCCTGGAGGCCTCTTCTCCTCAGCAAAAAAATGTTTGTGGAATCAAATGGAACAATCTGTTTGAAATGAGAGCATGGCTGTGAAGGCACAGTTAGGCTTAGAAACTGAGGCTGAAGGGGCCTGCTGAGGCCTGGCCCTGGGTGGGTCACTACCCCTCCCTGGTGCCAAGGCAGCCAAGGAAGTCTAGGGCTCTGTGCCAGCAATAACCCCGGGGGGCCAGCCTTCAGCATCCTCAGTCTAGACTTCCAGATAAAGAAGTTAGGGCTTTGAAAGGTGCCCCAGGCCCTGTAGAATGTGAATAAAGCTAAGGCGAAATGCCCTGGTGAGTTCAGCAGAAAAGGCCAGGGACAGGGAGAACTGACCTGGAAGGTCTGCAAAGCACTCTGGGGCACCCATTCTGTGTAAAGGGCGCCCTCCACATGAGCGCCTCCTGCCACAGGTGAGGGAACTGGAGCCAGAACGGTTGGGACGTATACCCAGTACATGTTGCAGGCAGGATGTGGACCCATGCCACAGCAAGGCATCTGAACACTAGGCTTGCAATTAGGAAGACCTGAGTTCAAATCTGACCTCAGCCACTTACTAGCTGGGTGGCCTTGGGCAAGGCCCTTAATCTGTTTGCCTCAATTTCCCCATGTTGAAAATATGGACATAACAACCCCCCCACCCCGCCCCCAGTTGTTGTGAGGATCACATAAAACATAATCATGGACCACGTGACGCAGTGCCTGGAGTAAAGACTTCTTCTCTCCCCTGCTGACGCCCTGTCTGGCACAGGAACCCCTGTACAGCAAGCCTCCTTCGAGCAGATGTGCTGCGTAAGCAGATTCCTGGTGTCTCTCCCACGTCAGATTGTGAGTTTCCCAGCCTCCAGACGTCCTGTCCACTTCCATCCAAGGCGGTGAAAAGCAGCTTCTCAGTGGCCAGGCTTCATTGACCTCCTGCCTATAAACAGCCCTTCCACACACTGAGCTTCCTGTCAAGTTGACAGTTCAGTGGATGAAAAGACCACGCAGGAGGTGCCACGGATTGTGAAGGTCCCGGGCCCAGCAGAGACTTTGATTTCCTCTAGTCTGATCACATTTAAATTCTTCGTCTCCAGGGCCTCCCGAGAGAGCCAGGTGCTACACCAGATGCAGAAATATCTGTGCCTCCCAATCCCATTCAGATGTGCCCAGAGATCCTGCTGGCTTTAATGGGTATCATTAGCCATTGAATTCTGGTCACTTCCTGCCCACGGTCAAGCCCCATGCTTTTCTGACTCCAGCTGAAGCAGACAAAGACTGTTATTAAGCCTTACTTTCCTGGAAGATATAGTCTGTTCTCATTAGTTTTTAAATTGCTAAGCTCTGATCAAGTATGCGGTGGGTCAGCTTGACCCAAGGCAAAAAGGAATGGATGCAAGCAGCATTCAAGATAATGGTGGAGTCAGACTGAAACAGACCAGTACTTATCCCCATTTATTCTCTTTGGAAGAGTCTGGGACAGAAAACTTGGGGTGGATTCCATTCTTAAATTCTGCCACTGTGGTCTCCTTCCTAAAGTGGCTGGGTTGGGAATTGTGGCTAGCAGAAGTTCAATTCAGGAACCCTCAAGTTCTTTCTAGACAAAGAATCCCAGGACTTGGGATTCAGAGCTAATGGTTATTTTAGAGAGCCAGTGTAACTCCTGATTGATAGATAAGGCAAATGAGGCCCAGGGAGGATCCCTGACTTATCCAGAGACCCACAGGTAGAAAGGGACTGAGCTGGGAAAAGAACCCAAGTTCTCCAGTTCTTTTTTATTTTCTTAGCTTTTTGGAGGGCAATTGGGGTTAAGTAACTTGCCCAAGGTCACACGGCTAGTTTTTGTGTGTGTGTGTGTTAAGTGTCTGAGGCCAGATCACAACTCAGGTCCTCCTGACTTCAGGGCCAGCCTCTACTCACCACGCCACCTAGCTGCCCCTAAATTCTCCAGTTCTGAAGCAGCACCCTCTACTCTGACCCACGGAAGACTGGGAGGACCAAGCACATCCCATGGCCAATTCTGTGGTCTTGTGGCAGATGTGGTCACTGGATCACAGGATCACCAGGAAGGAAGCTCAAAGGGAGTCTCCTCCTACCCCTTCACTTTATAGAGGAGCCAAAGACTGGCAAGAAACTTCACCATGTGGCCAATTTAGTTACCCTCTCTGTGCTAGGGACTCCTCCTCTATTACATAAGGACCTCTGAGCAGGTGACTGCCAAGGCCCCTGTCCAGGGCTAAATGCTGAGATCCAATCCTCTTATCCTGAAGCGACCCTCATGGGGAGTTGTAATGTAATACCAAGCAAAGGCAACTTCCCAGGTTCAAAATACCAGCATAGGTGCTCTCTATTTTATTCAGTAACAAACCAAGAACAGAGAAGATCAAAACATGACATCATTCAAAATACAGCATTCACTAAGCGTGATTAAATAATCTCCAAGTACTACCCCACCCCAGGACCTTCCAATCATTCAATCAATTACAAAGTCTCTGTTCTAAATACTTCTCCACCCCTAGGCTATACCTTAATTAAGTCCACCACAAAGCCCCTCTTCTCAAATGGAGATTAGTTTCCAAACATAGGTGAAGTACCTTCATTTGTCAATCACAGAGCACAATAAGGTCAAAAGTTCCCCACCCCTGGATCACAATTGAATCTACCCCAGAGTTACATCAAGTTTAAACACAGCACTTAATACCCAAATGGAGGTCTTTTCTTCATCTTGACACATAGGCAAGTTCTCAGCAATCTTAGTTCCTGGGGAGACAAGGCTTAGCAAAGCCATAAGATATATTGCCAGTCCCTTCATGAATTCATCCTCTGTCTGTAGAACAGTCCTAGAACCCCTGAACACATTAGCAAAGCCCTCTCCCAGGATTTCTGTAAACATACAACAAGAAAATCCTTCTTCAGGGCTTCTGAACGAACAGAAAGGCTCCCAGACCCCTGCAACAACAGCACTGTCCCTCACCAGTGGACAGTATTCACTCTGTCTGCAGGACAGTCTCCAGACCCCTGCAACAACAGTACTGTCCCTCACCAGTGGACAGTATTCACTCTCTGTCTGCAGGACAGTCGCAGGCCTTCTTAGCGAACAGCCAGGTTCCAGGACTTCTTCAACAACAGGACTGTCTTTCACCAGTGGACAAATCTGGCAAAACAACATCAAAACAGACAGACAAAGTACCAGCAAAACAGCCATGTCTCCTCAGTCCTTGGCAGCTCAGGGGGCAGGTCTCAAAAGTCCAGGGCAATTCAAAGCGGCCACCAGCAATTCTCTTAGTCTCTCTCTCTCCACGAGGTGCTACCAAAAAAGATCTTCCGCCTCTCTCTTGTCTCTCCCAATCTACCTCACCAGCTCCTCCCAGTTCAGGACTTTCTTTTCACATCAAAAAGTCCATCCCACAGGTGGGATTAACAAGCTCTGGGTTTTAACACAATCAATTTGAAAACCAAGCCAATACAGGGGAATCTTTAATTGCCATTACTATCACACCTGTAAAAAGGGAATATGAAGGTGAAAGAGAGAGAAAAAGAAAGAGACAGAGGGAGACAGACAGAGACAGACAGAGACAGAGATTCAGGGAGAGAGACAGACAGAGACAGAGATTCAGAAAGACAGAGATTCAGAGAGAGACAGAGAGACAGACAGAAAGGGGGGGGATGGAGAATGTGGAGTTGTTGAGGCTCCATTAAGGCTATATAGACATACATATATGCACATGTGTCTACATACAGGTGTGTGTGCATGGCTACATATAAGCACATATGCCTACATAAATGTGTGTCTACATACACGCACACGTGTCTGCATATGTATGGCTACATATGTGCACATATGTCTACATAAAGGTGTGTGGCTGCATGCATGTGCATGTCTACATACAGATTGTGTGCGTGGCTACATGTATGCAGATATGCCTACATACATGTGTGTACATGGCTGTACAATCTTTCAAGTCCAAAGAGTCAGTTCTCCTTATCCTCATCCTCTGCACCACTCCCAGTGATAACCAAACTGTCATTCTGCTCACCTTAATTTCTCCAAGCCCTGTAGAAGAGATAGCGGCTTCTTGCTGAGCCTGAGGATCACCCCTACCCAGAGGCATGCCCTGCCCTGGCCCTTTCCTAGAATTAGCCCAGGCCAAGCTCTTTTGAGCCCGAGTCACTGAGGTCTTTGCCTTCTCTTCTGGCTTCCTTATCTTCCTTCTAAAACTCCTTTCTCCCTTCCCCCCTCCCCAAGGCTAAGTGAATCCAGCCTGGACTGAGCCTGCTGGTCTAGAGAGCAAACTAAATCCTTCTTCGTTTTGACTCTTCGAGGATACCCTGGCTCTCTCTGCATTTCTAACTTCTGAATATCTCAATTCAGCTGCAGAGTTGAAAGCCACTCCTTGCACAGGCAGTACTTATGGGTTGGATTGGAATGGGGCTAGTCTACCTGCAGCTCCTGCTGCTGTCTCTGGGATAACCTTCTGAGACACAGGTTTCCCTAGGGCTACCTTATTGTCTTTTCTGTTCCTCATTTCTTATAGCACAATAGTATCAGTATTCCATTACCTTCATGTGCCACAACTTGTTTAACCATTCCCCAATTGATGGGCATCACTTTGATTTCCAATTCTTGGTCAACACAAAAAGAGCTGCTGTCAATATTTTTGTATGTGGCTCCTCCTCCCACTTGTATGATCTTTTTGGAATACAGACTTAGAAGTGGCACTGCTGGGTCAAGGGGTATGTACGTTTTTGCAGCCCTTTGGGCACAGTTCCAGATTGCTCTCCACTTAGGGTCTTTTCAATAGTCTTATTAATGGCCTCTTCGTCAGACTCTGCAGGTCTTGGTCATTTGCATTTATAACTTCTTTGGGAACCAGCTCAGTGGACCTGCCACAAATGCCATTGTCCCTCCCAAGCAATTGCAGCCTATTTCGTTTCTCCTCTACATCCACCTGGATGGCCAATCCAAGAGTCATTTCCTTTCTTCTCCTATTCAATAGGATACGAACCACACTACAGGGTTTACTAGAACTTCTCAGCCAAGGATACAAAAAGACATGTGTGTTCCCTTGGCTCCCAGTCTGGGTCTGTCTGTGACATGAAGTCACATAAAGATACATCCGTGTCTCCACCAAGAACCGCTGTGACACTGCATGCTGGCACCAGGTTGACCCTGAGACTCACAGGTTATGCCAGAGAGGGCATTCTCTGTCAGGTTCGGCCCTTCTGAAAGAACTGCCAGCGTGACTCTTATCACTGACTCAGCCCATTTTCTCAGAAGTAGCATAGCTCATTAAAGGGAGGCAAACCAGCGTAACCCAAGCGAAGGACCTTGCTGGAGGGCTTGTGCGCGTCCTGTGAGGGGTTTTGATGAAGCAAAGAAAACTGGAGATTCTTGCAAGTGCACCAGCCTGGGAGAAGCAGGTGCCAGATACTTCTGAATGGACCAAGTGCAATTGCATCAGCCATCAAAGCCCAGGAAGTAAATGCCCCGTTCCTTTTTTTTGGGGGTGGGGAAGCTGATTCATGGGCTCGTGGGCTGCTCTGTCTCTTTTGGTCTCCTCCCCCCCCCCAAGGGGCTCAGGCCAGCCTGGCTCTAGGCTCAGAGAGCCCCGCTGAGATTAGGATAATCCTCTTCAGCCCCGGAACAAAGATTTGATTCAATTACCTGAGAATCGAGAGCTCACTCCAGGCAAGAATTGTGCCTTAAGGAGTTTATAACCCAGCAACTCACAAATCAGTGCACAGAACCAGAGTATGAACAGGTACAGAAGGCTGAACAACCCATCCTGACGCTGGCTTCAATATTTTCTGTTTGGTTCTTAAATCAAAAAGGCATTTCCCAATAGGAAACCTGAGCTGTCCCGCCAACTGTCAGCTCTGGGCGTCTCCCGTCATTCTGGCTGGAGGAGGGACTGAGCAGACCCCAGAGATCCCTCCCGTCAATAACAAAGACAAGGCAAAGTGGGCCAGGGAACCCACACTTCCCATTGTTGTGCTGGGTCTTTTGGCCACGGACTCTGATCTTGGCTGTATGAAAACATCCAGCGTCCCTACAAAACTCAGAAACGTCCTCAGAGGATAGGCTAGGTGGCGCCGTGAATAGAGCACCGGCCCTGAAGTCAGGAGGACCTGGGTTCAAATTCAGCCTCAGACACTTAACACTTACTAGTCGTGTGACCTTGGGCAAGTTACTTAACTCCAATTGCCCTGCCTTTCCCCCCTCCAAAAAGAAAAAGAAACGTCCTCAGAGATTGCTGTCTGCTGGCGCTCATAATTGTTCTCCTACAGAGACTCCAAATGGGGACAGAACTTTACAATCTGACTTTGCTGCTGCTGCAGAGAAAAACCAAATCTCCAAGACTTGGGAGGGGGGGGGAAGAAATGCACTTTCCATGCAAGTTTAAGGAGGAATGACTGGCTGAGACACGTATCCCCAGCACTTGCAGAACAAGGGGGCTGCACACCTCCCTTCTTAGAGAAATCAAAGTCCTGTCTCTGATTCCCTCCAGC
>NW_027186802.1:0-38076 GCF_028583685.1 Petaurus breviceps papuanus | reverse complement strand
GATGTAAGGTCAGTTGGAGAAAGAGAAGTATGGAATGGTTGTAGAGAACCCCTGTGGGAGATGCATGTGAATGGGAGAAGTACAAAGCAGAATGATATCGGATAAATTGAGAGAGCCCAACTGTATGTGGGAGATGAATGGCTATAGGAAGAAAGTGTTGTGGAACAGAAAGAAGGGGAGCAGAGAATGAATGGAGAAAGCCAGAGAAGGTGAAAATGATGATGGGAGACACACAGAACCAAAGACAGGAGTGAAAGGAGAGACCCAAACTCTTATACCTGAAGGGATAGTCAGATCTCCATATCAGGGAAAGGATGAATGGGAACGGCGCTACAATGCAAGATGGGTGAATGGGAGAGCAGTGCGGAAGGGAAGGATGAATGCTGAGAATGAATGAAACAAATGTTTGGAGAGATTTTGTGACAGCAGGAGAAATGAATGCCACCTGAGATCTACAGATTGAAGGGGTGTGAAGGGACTCTTTTCTGTAGGGGAACCCAATGGATCCAAACAACAAAAGAGCCAGGAATGAGTGGAAGAGCTGCCAAGACCGAAAGAGATGGATGAATGGAGGAAGGTGTGAATAAGTGATGGATGGAAAGACAAAAAAAGTTTGTGAGAGTTGTACATAAAGGGAGCTGTATGGAGTGAATGACTGGTGCCTGCAGATCCCAATTCAGTGAGCTGTGTTTAATACCCTCAGCAGTGAAGGAGAGACAGGTGAGACACAAAAAAGAGCCAGGTGACTAAGAAAGTAGATATCCTAAGAAAGAGATGTGCAGGAAAGGAATGAGGGAGTGGAGTTTGAATGGAGATGGGCTTAATGAATGATATCCTCCTTAACTCAAACCCTTCCTGAGAGAAGCTCAGGTGGGACAGAATGGAACGAGTGGGAAACATATGCCAATAGGAACTTAACCTTCAAATGGGACATAAATGGAACTACCTCGGGGCGGGGGGAAGCTGAATGCATGAAGACAAATTGGTAGAGAAGAATGGCCTGAGAATGTCTGGGAGAGAGAGGGTGAGGATGGGAGGCAAGAACGAATGGAGAGACCCAAACTCTGATAGAAGAAGTGAGTGTCACATCCCGATTGAAAGGAAAGCATGAATGGTGTGAAATGTGTCGTATGAGATTGAATTAAAGAGCACAAGGAAGAGAAGCAACAGTGGGGAGACATATCCCAAGAGGAATGCTTGGTTGGGTTGGGGGAAAGAGGGAGGGGGGAATACATGAAGAGACCTACACTGTGACACATGGATGGATGGAAACCCTTGTGTGGCAGGAGTGTAATGAGTGGCTGGATCTAAGGAGAGAGATAAAAATGAAAGTCTAGAGATCAGAGGACCAGGGAGAACTGAGTAGAACCGTGGAGAATGAGAGGAGGTTGAAGAGAGAAATGGAGAACGGAGAAATGAGTGGTAAGATAGAGTAAGAGGTATAAGGAAAGCAAGTCATACTGTGTGAGATTCATGGCTGGAGGTTGCTACCCTGGGGGGTATGAATGAAAGCAGAAGCCATAGCAGTGAAGGATGAATACCTGGGAAGGCAGCAGGAGCCGCCAAAAGATGTAAGGTCAGTTGGAGAAAGAGAAGTATGGAATGGTTGTAGAGACCCACTGTGGGAGATGCATGTGGATGGGTGAAGTACAAAGCAGAATGATATTGGATAAATTGAGAGAGCCCAACTGTATGTGGGAGATAAATGGCTATAGGAAGAAAGTGTTGTGGAACAGAAAGAAGGGGAGCGGAGAATGAATGGAGAAAGCCAGAGAAGGTGAAAATGATGATGGGAGACACACAGAACCAAAGACAGGAGTGATAGGAGAGACCCAAACTCTTATACCTGGAGGGATAGTCAGATCTCCATATCAGGGAAAGGATGAATGGGAACGGCGCTGCAATGCAAGATGGGTGAATGGGAGAGCAGTGCGGAAGGGAAGGATGAATGCTGAGAATGAATGGAACAAATGTTTGGAGAGATTTTGTGACAGCAGGAGAAATGAATGCTACCTGAGATCTACAGAGTGAAGGGGTGTGAAGGGACTCTTTTCTGTAGGGGAACCCAATGGATCCAAACAACAAAAGAGCCAGGAATGAGTGGAAGAGCTGCCAAGACCGAAAGAGATGGATGAATGGAGGAAGGTGTAAATAAGTGATGGATGGAAAGACAAAAAAAGTGTGTGAGAGTTGTACATAAAGGGAGCTGTACGGAGTGAATGACTGGTGCCTGCAGATCCCAATTCAGTGAGCTGTGTTTAATACCCTCAGCAGTGAAGGAGAGACAGGTGAGACACCAGAAAAAGCCAGGCAACTAAGAAGGTCAATATCCTAAGAAAGAGATATGCAGGGAAGGAATGAGGGAGTGAAGGTTGAATGGAGATGGACATAAGGAATGTCGTCCTCCTTAAATCAAACACTTAGTGAGAGAAGCTCAGCTGTGACAGAATGGAACGTGTGGGAAACGTATGCCAATAGAAAGGTAACCTTCAAATGGGACATGAATGGAACTACCTCTGGGGGGGGGGAAGCTGAATGCATGAAGAGAAGTTGGGAAAGAAGAATGGCCTGAGAATGTCTGGGAGAGAGAAGGTGAGGATGGGAGTCAAGAACTAATGGAGAGACTCAAACTCTGATACAGGATGTGAGTGTCAAATCCTGATTGAAAGGAAAGCATGAATGGTGTGAAATTTATGGTATGAGATTGAATTAAAGAGCACAAGGAAGAGAAGCAAAAGTGGGGAGACATATCCCAAGAGGAATGCTTGGCTGTGTTGGGGGAAAGAGGGAGGGGGGATACATGAAGAGACCTACACTGTGACACATGGATGAATGAAAAGCCTTGTGTAGCAAGAGTGTAATGAGTGGTTGGATCTAAGGAAAGAGATAAAAATGAAAGTCTAGAGGTCAGATGACCAGGGAGAACTGAGTAGAACCCTGGAGAATGAGAGGAGGCTGAAGAGAGAAAAGGTGAAAGGAGAAATGAAAGTTAAGAGAGACCAAGAGAGTGAGAGGTATAAGGAAAGAAAGTCATACTGTGTGAGATTCATGGATGGAGGTTGCTACCCTACCTGGTGTGAATGAAAGCAGAAGCCATAGCAGTGCAGGATTAATACCTGGGAATGTGCAGGAGCCCCAGAAAGATGTTAGGTGAGATGGAGAGGGAGAAGTATGGAATGGTTGTAGAGACCCTCTTTGGGAGATGCATGTGAATGGGTGAAGTACAAATGAGCTCTTTCTACTTCCAAAGGAGCCTGAGTGCGATATGTTTGGGTGAAGTACAAAGCAGAATTATATTGCATGAATTGAGAGAGCCCAACTGTGTGTGGCGGATGAATGGCCATAGGGAGAAAGTGAGAGATTTGTTGTGCAACAGAAAGAAGGAGAGGGGACAATGAATGGAGAAAGCCAGAAGGGGTGAAAGTGATGATGGGAGACACACAGACCCAAAGGCAGGAGTGAAAGGAGAGACCCAAGCTCTGATACCTGAAGGGATAGCCAAATCTCTATATGAGGGAAAGGATGAATGGGAATGGGGCTGCAATGCGAAATGGGTGAATAAGAGAGCAGTGAGGAAGGGAAGGATGATTGGTGAGACTGAATCGAATCAATGTTTGGAGAGGTTGTGTGATAGTAAGAGAAATCAATGCCACCTGAGGTCTACAGAGTGAAGGGGTGTAAACAGATGCTTTTCTGTAGGGGATCCCAAAGGATGCAAAAACAAAAGAGTGAGAAATTAGTGGAAGAGCACCCTAGGCTGAAAGACATGGATGAATAGAGGAAGGGGTGAATGAGAGATGTATGTAAAGACAAAAAAGGGTATGAGATGTGTACAGGAAGGGAGCTGTACTGAATGAAAGACTGGTGCCTGTAGATCCTAATCCAGTGAGCTATGTTTGATAACCTCAGCAGTGAAGGAGACAGGTGAGAAACCAGAAAGAGCCAGGAGACTAAGTAAGTCGATATGCTAAGAAACAGATGTGAACCGAAGGAATCAGGGAGAGGAGGCTGAATGGAGATAGGGAAAAGACTGACTTCGTCCTTAGTGAGAGAAGCTCAGCAGGGATGGAATGGAACGGGTGGGAAATGTATGGAAACAGGAAGTTAACCTGTGAATGGTACATGAATGGAACTAACTTGAAGTTGGAAGCTGAATGCATGAAGACAAGTTGGGAGAGAAGAATGCCCTGAGAACATCTGGGAGAGAGAGAGTAAGGATGGGAGGCAAGAACGAATGGAGAGACCCAAACTCTGATACAGGATGTGAGTGTCAAATCCCGATTGAAATGAAAGCATGAATGGTGTGAAATCTGTGGTATGATATTGTATTAAAGAGCACAAGGAAGAGAAGCAACAGTGGGGAGACATATCCCATGAGAAATGCTTGGTTGGGTTGGGGGAAAGAGGGAGGGGGGATACATGAAGAGACCTACGCTGTGACACATGGATGAATGGAAACCCTTGTGTGGTAGGAGTGTAATGAGTGGTTCGATCTAAGGAGAGAGATAAAAATGCAAGTCTATAGCTCAGAGAACCAGAGAGAACTGAGGAGAACCCTGTAAAGTGAGAGATGGGTGAATAGAAAAAAGGGAACTGAGAAATGGATGGTGATAGAGCAAGCGAGTTAGAGGTGTAAGCAAAGGTCATAATGTGTGAGAGCTTCCTGGCTGGAGAATCCTGCCCTGGGTGGTGTGAATGAAATCAAAAGCCATAACAGTGAAGGATAAATACTTGAGAACAGAGCAGGAGCCCCAAAAACATGTTAGTCCAGATGGAGGGATTGAAGTATTGAATGTTTCTAGAGAGCCACTGTGGGAGATGGATATGAATGGAGAGAAGTATAAGTGAGGTCTGGCTGTTTAAAAAGACCCTCTGAAGTAGCAATGGATGAGTGGACTGATGTACGGAGTGGGAGAGGTGCGTAGCAAGAGAAGTAGTCTCTGAGTGAAGGAGGCTTAAATACACCTACCCACAGTGGGGCAGATGTATCAAAGTAGAAACTTTCAGATTGTCAGGTAAATGTGTGGTAGAGATTCTAAGTATACACAAAATAGTGTGGGTCTAGAACTCATAAGACAACAATGAACTCAAGAGAGACTTGGGATAGAAAGGGCTGCAATGGGAAATGAAAGATGGCTTGTAAGAGTGGCTGAGGGAGTGACATATCTGAGGACAGAATTGGTCCGAATGAGAGATTCCGGTGTGAAGATTCCTGCCCATAGATCTTGGTGTTGAATAGTTGAGCTGACAAGGTTGGGCTGTGTAGAAGACAGGGAAAGCCAGGAATTCACATAAGAAGATATATTTAAATGAAGACATCAAAGTTTATAGCCATATAGTCAGAGAAATTTGGATGGAGAAATCAACAGTGAAGTTCTGATCCTTAGAAATCCTCCTGGAGTGAGAAATGGCTTGTTATACTGAAAAAAAGATTGAGAGCACCATGCTTAGAAAAATCTTACCTAGAATGGTGAATTATTCCTCAGTGACTGAATGATCGAAGAGAAATCTACAGATAGAGAATGAAACTTTAGAAAGAAAGATAAGCCATGTTTGTTTGAGGGTGATCTAGAAATGCTCACAAAAGTCTTCATTAGAAGTCAAAATTGCAGGACAGAGGGAGTATTTTCCAAATACCTTTAACAAGTTAAGTTATATAATGGTGCTGCATAGCCAAGAAAATGTTGGAGTGAGACCTTTTGTCCAGCACAAGGCTACTTAAGAGGTCAGAAGAAAAGGCCTATGACACTGGCCTCTGGGCTAGCCCAGAGCACAGAATGGAAGCAACACCAACCGTGGACCTTGAATGCTGCAGATGTGGCAACAGCAGCAACTGTTCCAGGAGTTCTCACTGCCAAGAGATGATACAGGGATAGGGACAGGTCAGAAAGTATTTGATGATGACCCTTATGCAGGCACAGAGCCTAGGATTTGGTGCCACTTAGCTCCACTGACCATTACCCAATTCCAGGTCACAGTTCCATGTTAGAAAGGAGTTTTTGCTATCACAGGGGAGCAGGATCCCTGGCTACAGTTCCAGAGCAGAGAGAATGCAAGGGTCCTATTTTTTGGTAACAGTTGCAGTGTGGAGAGTGGAGCACTAGCACATTCTATTAAAAAGGATCACAAGGCAGACCAGGAGAACAATGACCACCCCTCTCCCCACATCACACCATCTTTAAAGCACTGAAAAGTTACAGACCTCAAGAACCAGCTGTGAAAACAACATGGAGAAAAATCCTGATGCTTGGGACAGCGACATACAGTTACAGACACACATGCGTGTGCATGCACACACACCTTGCCCCAAGAGGTTAGCAGAGCCCAAGTCTAACACAGAGGTAAAAAGCAAAGAAGTTGGCTGGGAAAAATGGGCAAACAATAGAAAAAAGAATCTGACCACAAAAAGGTACTATAGTAACAGGGAAGCTCAAGACACAAACTCAAAAGAAGACAATGATATGAAAACATGTATAAGAAAATTTCAAAGAAAAGTGCAAATTGGACACAAACCCAACAAGAATTCCTAGAAGAGCTAAAGCAAGCAATGAAAAAAAAGGAAAAGAAATTTTTTAAAACTCAAATGAGAGCACTTGAGGAAAAATTGTGGAAGGAAATGAGAGCAATGCAAAAAAAAATGTGCAAAGAGAATTGATGGCTTGGGAAAAGATGCACCAAAAATACTGAAGTAAATAGCTACCTAAAAAGCAAGATTGGCTAAATGGAAAAAGAAGTACAAAACATCACTGAAGAAAATAATATTTTAAAAAATTAGAATTGGTCAAGCAGGAAGCTTATGACACCATGAGTGTTCAAAAAACAATAAAATAAAATCAAAATAATGAAAAAACAGGTAAAAATGTAAAATATCTCTTCAGAATAACAGTCGACCTGGAAAATAGATCAAGGAAAGATCATTTAAGAATTATTGGACTACCTGAAAGCCATGATCAAAACAAGAGCCTTAGGGTCAGCTAGATGGTGCAGTGAATAGAGCACCAGTCCTGGAGTCAGGAGGACCTGAGTTCAAATTCAGCCTCAGACACTTAACACTTGCTAGCCATGTGACCTTGGGCAAGTCACTTAACCCCAATTGCCCTCCAAAAAAATAGCCTAGACATCATATTTCAAGATATTATAAATGAAAACTGCCCACACTTTTTAGAACCAGAGGGCAGAATAGAAACTGAAAGAATCCATAGTTACCTCTTGAAAGAGATACCAAAATGAAAACTCCCAGAAATAACAGTCATATTCTAGAGCTCCTTGGTCTAGGAGAAAGTGCTTTATGCATTCAGAAAGAAAAAAATTACATACTGTGGAGCCGCAGTCAGGATCCCATAAGATTTAGTAGCTACCAAGATAAAGGAGCAGAGGGCTTGTAATATGATTTCCTAAAGACCAAGGAGCTAGGATTACAACCAATAATAACCCACCAAGCAAAACTAAGTATAATTCTTCAGGAGAAAAAAATGGACACAAGAAAATTGAGGATTCACCAACATTCCTAATGAAAAGACCAAAGCTAAATAGAAAAATCTGACATTCCAATACAAAACTCAAGAGAAGCTCAGAAAGGTAAACATGAAAGAGAAATCATAAGAGATTTAATAAGCTCAAGCTGTTTACTGTTCTAGATTGGAAGATGTAATTCCTAAGAACTTTGTCATTAAGGAAGTTAGAAGAAATCTCCATAGAGAGAGGGCACGGATGTGAGTCGATTATGTTGGAATGATCTCAAAAAAAGAATGGAAGAGTTAGAAAGAGGGATGCAGTGAACACCGGCCCTGGAGTCAGAAGGACCTGAGTTCAAATCTGGCCACAGATACTTAACATTTACCAGCTGTGTGGCCTTGTGCAAGTCATTTAACCCCAATTGCCCTGCCTTCCCCCCTCCAAAAAGCAAAAAGAAAAGAAAAGAAAGAGGGGTGAATTGAGAGAAGAGAGAAGGGAGAGGAAGAATGGAGGAAATTATCTCACATAAAAGAAGTACACAAGAAAGTATTTACAGTGAAGAAGAAAATGACAGGGACAGCTCAGGTAACACTTGAACCTCACTCTCAACTCAACTAATGCAAAAAGAGAAGAACAATATATACACACTCAATTGGGTATAGAAATCTGTCTTACCTGACAGGAAGGTAGGAGAGGAAGGGACAAGGGTGAATAGAGTAACCCAGAATATTATAGGTGAATGATAGTGAAATGTAGATAGTAGGAAATGGATGAATGGCAAAAGTCATGTAGTGTGAAAGGAAGGAATTGAGAAGTGTCAAGGCAGAGCTTAATGAATGATTTGACTGTCTTAGAAAAGGAGACACAAATAGATGCCCGAGCTTAGACAGTGAGAGATGCATGAATGGAAAGAATTCAGCATTGTAAAACTGATGGTAGAACAGACCAAGAAAAGCACAGAATGATGAATGGATAGAACTAAAAGTCCAGGAATGAATGGAAGATTGTAGAAGACATCAAAAGATCAATGAATGGAGAAACTGGGAAAATGAGAGACTTATGGTAAGAGAGACTAATAGATTGAAAGATGTATGAAAAGAATTGTACTGAATGAAAGATTCATGGCTAGAGATACATGCATGGAGAGATATGTGTGAAAGGAGGAGCCTCAATCATGAAAGATGGACTGTGGTGGAAATGTAGATAGGCAGTATAAGATGAAAGGAGAGATGTTGAGAAGGAAATATGGGTGTGTGCAGACATAAGAGAGAGGTGAATGGAAAAATAATCAAAGGGAGAGTTTGATGCTCATAAATCAGGCCAGAGTAAGAGAAGAATTGGGGTACTGAAGTACAGAGGGAGAATTACATGTTTAGAGAAAATTAATATAGAAGTGGTAGATGAATAGAGAAAAAGGGAGATACAATGGATTGAGAAATATAGATAGGGAGATGTTGATAATGGGAACACACAGACACTAAAAAGAGGTTGAAATGAGAGGCCCAGACTGGGATAGTTGAAGTAATATTCTAATCTAAATAGGAAGTAAGGGATGAATGGTGAGAGCTATGCAATGTGAAGTAGCTGACTAAAAATTGACAAGGAAGAGATGAATGACTGGTTTGATGTAACCAAAGAGATATAGTTAGCTCAGAGACTAGCTCAGAGACAGAAAAAGGAATGGATGGCAAGGCCTAAACAGTGAGAGATGCGTGAATGGAGAGACTTCAGCACTGTAAGACTAATGACTGTATAGATCTAGCAAGGCACAGAATGATGAATATGTAGAATTGAAAGACAAAAAAAAAGAATAGAAGAGCAACCAAGACAATAAGAGATGGATGAATGGAGAAAGTGAGAAAATGAGAGATGGCTCCTAAGGGAGTTCAACAGAGTGCAGGATGCACAAAAAGAGAGTTTTACTGGAAGATATATTCCTGGCTATAGATACCTGAATGTTGAGGTAGGTGTGAATGGAGAAGTCTCACCAGTGAAGAATGGACAGCTGAGGAAACACAGATCAGCAGAAAAAGGATGAAAGGACAGATTTTTGAGGAGAATTGTATCTTTGCAGAGATCCAGACTATGAGAGAAAGATGAAAGGCTAAATCTACAGAGTAAGAGATGGATGAGTATACTGAAATCCTAAGGGAGCATTACAAAATTAGAGAAAACTAACCAGGAAACAGTAGGTGAATGGTTGAAGAGAAATATACAAGGAGAGAAAAACTGATTGAGAAAGATAGATAGGGAGTGGGTGACAATGGTTGATACACAGACACTGAAAGGGTGAATAGAGAGACCCAGGCTATGACAAGTAAGGTGATAGTCAAATCTAACTAGGAGGAAATGGATGAATAGTAAAAGGTATGAAATGCAAGATGACTGAATTGAGAATTAGCAGGGAAGAGATAAATGAATATTTAGACTTAGTGAAAGAGAAATTGATGGTTAGACTGCCATAGAAAATGAGAAATAGGGGCGGCCAGGTAGCACAGAGAGTAAGAGCACCGGCTCCAGCGTCGGGATGACCTGGGGATCAAATCTGGGCTCAGATACGTAGCACCACACCCAGAAATAACTGACCGTGTAACCTTGAGCAAGTTACTTAACCCTGATTGCTTGAAAAAAATTAAATTAAGTTAAAAAAAGAAAATGAGAAATAAATGGATGTCTAAGACTAGACACAGATGGATGAATAGAGAGATAGAGAGAATTCAACATTGCAAAACCCATGATTGAACAGACTAAGAGAAGCACAGAATGGTAAAATGGCTAAAATTAAAAATCCAGGAAAAATGGAAGAGTGTGAAAGATATCAAGAGATGAATGGGTGGAGAAAATGGAAAAATGAAGAAAGGAGTAAGAGAGACCAAGATGCATGGAAGGAGTTGTACTGAGTGAGAGATTCCTGGCTGGAGATACATGTATGAGTGAAAGGAGAAGCCTTTACAAGGAAGGACCAATAGCAGTGGCAATAAAGATAGGCAGGAAAGGATGACAGGAGAGAGCTTGGGAAGGAGATAGGGATATTTGCAGAGATCCAGACAGTAAAAGACGGGTAAATGGAGAAATTGAAAAGATGGATAGCTATACTGAAGAAATAAGGGAGAGTTATATGCTTAGAGAAGCCTAATTTGGAAGGGATAGATGAATAGATGAATGAGTTAGGGAAAGAACAAAGGCTTAAGAAAGACAGGCAGGAATAAGGTAAGATAGCTATGGAGACACCCACAATATGAGAGGTGAAGGATAGTGAAATTGAGATAGTAAGAAATGGATAAATAACAAGAGTTATGCACTGTGAGATGGACAAATTGAGAATTGGCAAGGCAGAGACAAATGAATAGTTAGACCAATGAAAGAGAAATGATGGTTAAACTAAACTGTCTTATAAAAAGAGACATAAATGGATGCCCAAGCCTAGACAGTGAGAGCTGGATGCATGCAGAGGCGGATGCACACAGAGAATTCTGCATTATGAAACAGACCAAGAGACCAAGAGAAGACTAGAATTATGAATGACTAGAACTAAAAGGCCAGGAACAAATGGAAGAATGTCAGAGATGTCAAGAGGTGAATGAATGGAGAAAATGGGAAAATGAGAAATGTACAGTAAGAGATACCATGAGAGTGAGAGATGTATGGAAAGAGAATTGTACTGAATGAGAGATTCCTTGTTGGACATACATGCACAATGACATGTGTGAAAAGACAAGCCTTAACAGTGAAGGATGGACAGCAGTGGAAGCATGGAAGGAGAGGTCTTGTGAAGGAGATAGGGATGTTTGCAGCAATCCAGAGAGTGAGAGACAGATGAATGGAGAAATCAACAGAGTAAGCTTTGGTACAGAACATGAAATGTGATTGATAGTAAAATTGAAATTATAGAAAGTGGATGAATGGCAAGAATTTTGGAATGCTACATGGTTGAACTGAGAACAGGCAAGGCTGAAATGAATGAATGTCTAGACATAACCATGGACAAATGGATCTTTAGACCAACTGAAGGAAGGAGACATGAATGGATGGCAAGACCTAGACAGTGACAAATGGATAAATACAGAGACAAAAGTGGGGAGACTATGGTGATTGGAAAGAGCTAGACAGTGAAAAGTGAATGACTATATTGATTTAGATAAGGAGAGATGAAAGAATATAACAAGACCTAAACACTGAGAGACCGATGGTTGAAGGACCTGCAGAGGCACAGAAGGATGAAAAGCTACACCGAAGCAGCAAGGAATGAAGAGGAAAAGGGATCTTGATAGTAAAATATGGAAGGCAGAGTCCAGATGGCAGAGTGAGGGGTCACAACTGCCAAAGTTCCTTTAAAACTTCTTCTACAATGATCACAGAAAACATATGGAAAAATGAATTCTGAGCAAGAAATGCAAGAAAAAGTAACAGTGAGACATTTTTCTGGCCCACAGCAGCTTTGGAAGACAGAAGGAAATATATACAAACAATGGGGTGGGGGCTGGCCAGGAATAAAGAACAGCTGAAGCAGCCCTGGGCTATGGCGGTGGCAGGAGCCCAGTACCCAGGGCCAGTAAGAGGACTGAAGACCTGGTCAGAAAGAGATCTCTAGGGTCCCCTCTACTAGCACTGGGTGTATGTTCAGGTACCATTTGGCAGCTCCATCTCCTATTACCTAGTTCTGGGTCACAGTTCTCAGGCAGAGAGAAGCAGTTGCCATTAAGCAGCTCTGTTGTCAATTTCCCAGCTCCTGGTCACAGTTTCAAGGCAGAGGGAAGCAATTATTGTCATGTTGGAACAAAGGAATTATCTATGCAAGGACCAGAGCACAAATCAAGAGGGCAGTGACCAGACTACTCCTCAGATCACACCATCTTGGAAGCACCAAAAACATACAATCCCCCAGACCAATCTGAGAAAGGAGTAGAAGGACATAAAAGACAGAAACTCAAGCCAGTCATTGCCCCCAGAGGTGAGCAGAACCCTACTCTAACATAAAGTCCAAAATTAAGAAGAACCAGAAAAATGAACAAATAAAAAAAATAATCTGACCATAAAAAGTTTCTTTGGTGACAGGGAGGCTCAAGATACAAATCCAGAAGAAGACAATGACTTGAAAACATCTACAAGTAAAGCCTCAAGGGAAAAATGCAGATAGGAAACCAGCTCAATGAGCATTCCTAGAAGAAATAAAGAAGGTCAAGATGGTGGAGTAGAAACAAGACTTCCATAGGGCTCCAGCTTCCACCTCCTCCAGTTCATGTAAAAGGTGACTCTGAACAAACTTTGGAGCTACAGAACCCACAAAATGACACAGAGAAGCTAACCTCCCGCTGAGGACAGCCCAGCAGGCTGGCAGGAAGTGGCCAGTGCAACACTCTGGGAGCCGACTCCAGCCCCACTCAAGCCCAATGTTTTAGCCTCAGGGTGGCCTGACCAGCCACTGGCTGGAGAGACTTCAGATCACCAACAGCTGTGGTGGTTTCCAGAATTATCAACCCATAGATGCTATGGACAAAGTGAGAGGTCAGTGCAGTGTGGACTTTGGGATCCAGTAGTTTGGGAGTGTAGTAGAGGCTTTATCCCCTGGAGGGAGAAGCTACTGAGGCACCGCAGCCGTGCAGCCACCACCACCATGTGGCAGCTTCAGCTCCTGGCCTACAGATTATAGGGGGACCAAGAAACCAGTGTGAGGTGTAATCGCTCTTGATTTAACCTGCTTGGATCTGGATTGCAATATAGGGTGGAGGTCCTGGGGTGTGCAACCAGCTTGCCAGAGCGTGTGGAGGCTTCAGAGAGGGCACCCAACTAATACCTTTGGCAGCTGAGAAAACCTCAGTGATTGGGACGAAGCTCCCCTGTCTGGTAGGAGAGTCCTACTGTGGCAAAAAGGCCAAAAGTCAAGTAATTGAATGGCAACATGAGCAAATGAGGGAAGCAAAGCAAACAAAGTAACCCAACTTTATACTCCTATTTTGGGGACAAAAAGGATCAAAGCATGGAATACGAGGAAGACAATGAAGTCAGAACTCCTGCACCAAAAGCTTCCAAGAAAAATATGAGCTGGTTACAGTCCATAGAGGACCTTAAGAAGGATTTTGAAAACCAAATAAGAGAAGTGGAGGAAAAATTGGGAAGAGAAATGAGAATGATGCAAGAAAATTATGAAATGAGAATCAACAACCTGACTGAAGAAAATAACACCTTAAAAATAGACTAACTCAAATGGCAAAAGAGGCTCAAAAAGGCAGTGAGGAGAAGAATGCCTTAAAAAGCCAAATTTGCCAGATGGAAAAAGAATCTCAAAAGCTCACTGAAGAGAATCATTTCTTCAGAACTAAATTGGGGCAAATGGAAGCAAGTGACTTTAAGAAAAATCAAGATACTGTTAAACAGATCCAAAAAATTGAAAAAATAGAAGGCAATGTGAAATATCTCATTGGGAAAACCATTGACCTGGAAAATAGATCCAGGAGAAATAATTTCAAAATTATTAGACTACCTGAAAGCCATGATCAAAAAAGAACCTAGAAATCATCCTTCAAGAAATTCTCAAGGAAAATTGCCCTGATGTTTTAGAACCAGAGGACAAAATAGAGGTTCAAAGAATCCACCAATCACCTCCTGAAAAAGATCCCAAAAAGAAAACTCCTAGGAATATTATAGCCAGGTTCTGGAATTCCCAGATCAAGGAGAAAATATTACAAGCAGCCAGGAAGAAACAATTTGAATATTGTAGAAACACAATCAGGATAACAATCAGGATGTCTATATAGGAAGATATATGGGCATATGAATACATATGTGAATGAGTGTATATATGTTTACAGGTATAGATAGAGGGCACAGGACCAATCTAATAGGAAGGGATGTTACTTAAAAGGTGAAATTAAGAGGTAAGAGAGAAATATAATGAGAGGAGATGGGGAGAGACAGAATGGGTTAAACTATCTCATATAGAAGAGGCAAGGGAAAATGATTACAATGGAGGGGAAGAACAGGAAGGCAAAAGGGAATGGGTCAACCTTATTCTCATTGACTTTGGCCTAGGGAGGGAATGACATACACACTAAATAGGGTATCTCATCCTACAGGAGAGTAGAGGGGAAGGGGATGAGAGGGGGGGATGATGGAAGGGAGGGCAGGCTGGGGGGGAGGGAAGTTGGAAGCACCCACTTTTGAAAAGGAACAGGATCAGGCGGCTAGGTGGCACAGTGAGTAAAGCACTGGCCCTGGAGTCAAGAGGACCTGAGTTTGGTTCTGGTCCCAGACACTTAACACCCACACACAAAAAAGTAGCTGTGTAACCTTGGGCAAGTTACTTAAACCCAATTGCCCTCCAAAAGGCAAAAAGAAAAAGAAAAGAAAAGGGACAAGATCAAAGTAGAGATTGGAACAAGTGGGAGGTGGGATAGGAGGGAGGGAAATACAGTCAGTCTTTTACAATATATCCACTATGGAAATGTTTTGCATAGCTACATATGTACAACCTATATTGAATTGCTTATCTTCCCAGTAAGGGTGGGTGACAAAGGAGGAAGGGAATGAATCTGGAATTCAAAGTTTTAAAATCAAATGTTTAATATATATATATATATATATATATATATACTATTATTGATACTATTTTACATGTAATTGGGAAATAAGATATACAGGCACTGGGGCATAGAGATCCACTGTGTCCTACTGGAAAGTTGGAGGGGGTATGGGAGAAGATAAGGGAGAGAGCAGATTGGAGGAGGGGATATCCAGTGGGATCGCTATTTTGGGGTGGTGGGTAGGGGAAAAACGGGGAGAAAATTTGTAACTCAAAATCTTGTGGAAACGAATGATGTAAACTAGAAGTTAATAAAGCATTAGATAAAAAAAGAAATAAAAAGAACAAAAAAAGATTTTAAAAATCAAGTAAGAGTGGTAGAGGAAAAATTATGGAAAAAATGAGAGCTATGCAATAAAATTATGAAAAAAAGTATCTACAATAAGAAATGGCTCAATCAAGAGAATGGGAAAATGAGAAATGGTTGGTAGAGAATGAGAGATGTACAGAAAGAGAGTGAGATGAGTTGTATTGAGTGAGAGATTCCTGACAGGAGATGCCTGCACTTTGAGGTATGTGTGAAAGCAGAAGCCTGATAGTGGTGGAAACAAGGAGAGGCAGGAAAGCATGAAAGGAGAGATCTTGAGAAGGAAATATGGAATGTTTGTAGCAATCCAGAGAGTGAGAGACAGGTTAAGAGAGATAAGTATAATTGATGTTTGGCTGCTTAGAAAGACCAGCTAAGTGTGAAATGCACTGGGTGAACTGAAGTACTGAATGGGAGTTGTATGTTTAAAGAAAGCTAATCTCTGAATGGTGGATGAATGTGTATACCAAGAGAGTGAGAGATGAATGGATGAAGAGAAACAGACAAGGCGAGAAGAGTGTATTGAGAAAGACAGAGAGGGAGATGGTGATGATTGGTGACTCACAGATACTAGGAAAAAGTTGAATGTATAGATCCAGAATATAAGAGGTGTTTGGATATGGCAGAAAATGACTGGCAAGAAGCATATGAAGTGAGATAGCTGAAATGAGAATTGGCAAGGCAGAGATGAATGAATGTTTATACTTAGGCAAAGAGAAATGGATGGTTAGACTGTCAGAGAAGAACACATGAATGGAAGACAAAACATACTTGGTAAGAGATGGGTGAGTGTACAGATCAAAAAGTGGAGAGTTTTGTGATTGGAGGGAGCTAGAAATTGAAAACTAGATGACTAAAGAAATCTAGACAAGGAGAGGTGAATGAATGGCAAGACCTAAACACTGAGAGACTGATGGTTAAAAAGACCTTGAGAGAGGCATAGAAGGATGAATGGTTAGAAGAAAAAAGGCAAGGAATGAATGGAAGAGCAAACTAGACAGTAAGAGATGGATGAATGGAGAAACTGGTAAAATGAGAGATGGTTAGGAACGAAGAAAGTTAGGAATGCCTGGAAAGGGAATTGCACCAAGTAAGAGATTCTTGTGTGGAGGTACCAGCATAGTAAGTATACATGAAAGGAGAAGTCCTACCAGTGAAGGATGGACAGACAGGTCAGGAAACACAGAGATCCAGGAAAGGAAGAAAAGAGAGATTTTAAGAATTAGATATGGAATGTTTGCTGAGATCCTAACATTGAAGGACAAGTTAAAGGACAAATCTACAAAGTGAGGTTTAGATGCTTAGAAAGACAATCAAAGTGAGAAATGGAAGGGTAAACTAAAGTACCAAGTCAGAACTACATACTTAGAAAAAATTATACTGGAAGTGGTCAATGATACAGGGAGATATGGATTAATGGAGAGGCTTAGTCAGGGACTGATGGATTATCTGGAGGGACAGATGGGAGTTAGGTGTGGATACCAGGAGGGAGGTACACAGGCTAAAAGGATAGATGGAAGGGAAGGGTAGAATGAGGTTGGGAAAAATAGAGGGCCCTAGAAGAGAAATAAAGATGGAATAACAGAGTGAGGGTCAGGAGTGACCAAGGGAGACCCAAATGGAGCTACACAAGAGGTGGATCAGAGTGATGGATTCCATGGAGAAAATGCAAAGGATCAAGTAACAGATGGAGTGGATCTATGGATGGAGGAATACAGGTAATGATCAAGGAGGTCTAGAGGGAGGGACTGAGGGATCTAGGGATGAATGGACTGACAGAGAGAGGGGTATGTGAACCTACCAAGAGAGGAACCAAGTTCCAGTGGCTTTGAATCAGGCACTAGTTGCCCAGAAGGAGATTTCTCCTCCAGCTATTGCATCTGGGGAAAGAGGAAGGGAAGGACATCCCTTTTTTCCTGACTTTCAGAAATCCAAGGGAGAGTCCGAATCCTCCTTAAAAAAAAGTAAAAGAAAGAAAGATGAAGACTTGGCTTTTCCTTGCCTACTTAGTGGGCAGCTCTTCCTGGATCAGTCACCAATCCTTTTCTGACATTGCTCCCAATCAAGGTGGACAAATAAGGAGCCACTATCTATGTGTGTTCTTTAGCAAGGGGTCAGGGCAATGTGGCACAATGAAAGGACGCAGAGACCAGGCCCATCCTCATTAATATTCCATGTAGTGGCCCCCCTACACAGGCAAGAAAGACAGTATGAGAAAGAATAAGAAGATGAAAAAATAATGAAGGGGACAAAGACAAAAAGGCAAGAAGGGGAAAGCCATGGATGGAGGTAAAGAGCCAGAGCAACAAATGGAGCTAGGGAGAAAAGTGAGCTAGGAAAAGAAAATGGCCAAAAGAAAATTAGAGGGAACATGAATTTAGATAAATAAGATGATGGTGTGCAAGAAAGAAGGGAAAAGATATCTAGTAAAGGAGACAAAACCATTGAGGGATGGAGGGACATGGAGTCAGAGAAAGAGTATAAGAGGGACAGAGACAGTGTGACTATGGGAAGAAGACAGTGAGATATAATTGGAGGGAGGGAGGGAAGAAGGGAGAGAGAGAAAGAGAAAAGGAGGAGGAGGAGGAGGAGGAAGGAGTATGCTAGTGAAGGAGACAGAAACATGGTTGGGAAGGGGGAACATAAATAGAGAGCCCAGAGGCCCTTTCTGCCAGCTCTCTCTTAGACTTATCTTTGGGGGAGGGGGCAGCATTGGGAGGAGATTTCCTCTCCTCTACCTTCCCATCAGCAGTGGTGGTAGCTACAATAACATGGGCTTGCCCAGTCAGCCTGAAAAACCTTCAGACAAATCTCTTTGGTTTTTTATCTATTTCCCTGGTCACAGGTCATCAAGCAGCAATCCTGAGAGATGAACATTTACAGCCTTGATGGTTACCTTAGGAGCCCAGGAGATCAAGAGGCTTTGAATAAGATGCCAGTTGCCCAGTGGGAAGTGTTTCTTGCAAGTGGACCCTTTCTGGAGGAGTAAGTTGACAGCTGGGACAACTGGCAGGCAGATGAGCCAGTGCAGATAAGGAGGAGAGGGGGAGGGCTTGAGAAATCAAGGGGAAATCTGGCAGAATCTCAACAAAGAGAAACTGCAGACAATCTACCTCTCTTTTTAAGTGGGACATTGGTTATATAAAAACAAATGATACCAATAAAAATTTACAATTCAAGAAAGTAAAAAAAGGGAGAGAGAGAGGAATGACAACAGAGTTACAAAAGGAGGCAAAGAAGAAAGGTAGAGGGTAGAAAGTAAAGAAGAACACAAGGGAGAAAAGGAGGCTAAAAAGGAAGCAAGGTTGGAAAGATGGAGGAAGAGAGCAAGAAAATGGAGGGAAGGTGTGAGAGGAGGTGGATCAGGAAGGAGAGGAAGAGAAAAGAAGGGAGGGTGGGAGAATTAATAGGGAAGGATGGGAAGAAGGGAGCCATATGGGGGAGGAAGAGCTAAAGGGAGAGGGGGAGGGAGGATGAGAACAAACAGGAGAGAGAAAAGTAGGGAGGGAGTCAAGGAAGGTAGTAGAATAGGAAGAAAAGAAGCAGTGGCAAGAAAGGAAAGAAGGGAAGAGTGAAAAAGAAGGAAGGAGTGAAGGAAAGAAGAAAATCAGGGGAAAAGAGAAGGACAAAAGGAAGGGAGGAAAAGAAGAGAGGAAGTGGGAGGATAATGGGAAGGACAATGGGATGGAGACACAGTAGGAAGAGGAGAGAGGGAAAGAAAAACAGACAAAGGGGAAGGGAGAAGGAAGGAGGGAAGGAAAGGATAGATGGGGACATAACAGGGGACTGGCCAATGGAACATCATCCTCTGAGCATATCCACCATGCTCTGCGGGCTGTCGGCCCACATGGACAAGGCTGGGGAACCTGAAAAGGAATAATGACATGTGATGGAAGGATGATTGGAATATGTACATTCTGGACCTGCTTTAGGTCTGCTATCTGGGCCCCCATTACAGATGGAGGGAGGTTAGAAAGGAGGCAGGTGGAGGGGAAGGAAGAAGGGAGGAAAAGAATCAGAAAGGAAGCAAATAGTAACAGTGAAGCAAGGATAAAGGAGGGAGGATGAGGGAAGGACGGAGAGTAGGAAAGAGAGCAGGGTGGAAGGAATGATCAAAGTAGGAAAGGTTCAAGAAAAGAAGTAAAGGTAGAAGGAAGGGAGGAGAAGAACAGGAAGGAAGAAGAGACAATTGGAGAAGCAACTGGAGAGAGGAAGGAGGGAAAGGAATAGGAAAGAGAGGGAAGAGAGGCAGCCCAGGGCTGGGGACTGTGCAGCCTCGAGGCCCCATGTGGCCTTCTAGGTCCTCAAGTGAAGCCCTTTGACTGAATCCAAACTTCCCAGAACAAATCCTTTTATTATTTTCAGTCCTGCCTGGCTTTGTTTAAGTGAGGAGGCAGGGACTACTCTGAGTCTCTAGCTATGGAGAGAGCACTAGTGCTGACAGCCCACTTACCCCAACCACGGCCCAGTGATTGTTTCTTTCGTGCCTTAGGTGGACGTACGTTGGAGATGGGATAGACCTTGTGTCCTTTGAAAGGTCAGAAGAGCTGGAGTCCAAGCCAGAGTCTGTAATCTGCGGAGCCCGGTCTGTTAGCACAGCCCCAAGGAACAGCAGGGATCCAACTCAGCGGCCAAGACACCAGGCCCTACAAGCAAGGAAGCACCTGTGCCACATTCGGGATGTAACATGGACAGCAAATGCTACTCTCCTCGGGGACCAAAGTAGCACAGGGGAATATATGCCCCCTGGGCTCAGGGAGAAAGTAGACTTCAGTTCTTGCTGTATCTTCTCAGGGAATAGACCCTTATAACAGCAAATTGATGTTAACTGCTTAAACGGAGGCACTGATCAACCCACAATCAGGAGAAGAATACATTAGAGGTGGGGCTCAAGCCAAAAGCATTAGAAAAAGACATTCCCAACCTTTCAGGGCCACTCCTAGAAGCTTGAGGGAAGATATATGAGCTGGGAGAATGGGCCTTGGGACACTTACTGAGATGCAAGTCCTCCCCTGTGACCTTTGGAGGCGTGAGGGAAGGAAAGACATTAAGTGCTTGAGCCCCCCAGAAAGGAAGCATGGGAGGAAAAGTGGGAGAAGGAGTCTAAACCCTACTGGAGCAAAGCAGCCCATCCAGAAGCTCAGAAGCCATTTTCCTTATACTTGGGCTATTCTTTCTTTTTTTTTAATGTGGCCACTATCCATTGATTGTGTCTTGTGAATGAAAGGGTTTGTCCAGATTGAGAGGAGCTTCCAGATGTGGAGTGGGAGTGTGGCCACAGATTTGATTCTTTTTCTTAGAACTGAGCTGTGTCATGCCTCTAGGTTCAAGGAAGCTATACGCCAGGAGCACATGCCTTGATGGGAAGCTTGTTCAGACTGAATCCCATCTTGTGGCCAGCCAGGGGTGCTCTAACACTGGGCTGCGGGACCAGGGTAACTGTGCTGGGATGTCTAGGCGAGTGACTGCCATTCATTGTCACTATTCCACAGCTCATACACTCCCCTCTCTCTTTGGATAATTAAGATCTGTCATCCCTGCCTTCCACTAGGGTGTAAGGAAGGCAGCACACATCCAGTGCTGTGACACTCTAAGTATTCCCTGCAACCTTCACCCACGTCATAAAGAGGCTGATGGTTTGCCGAAATTGGGGGGAGTTAGTGAAAGCGGGCCTCAGAGATCAGATTTTCTCTCTGAAAACATATTAGCATAATGAAAAGAGAGATTATTATTAAACTGAAAATAATATAATCCCAGAATGTTAGAGCTTACTCACTCCTTAGACAATCAAGTTTAGAATGTCAGCAGTTTTAGAATATGACCCATAAAAACTCAGAATGTTGACTCCATAATGAGTGTGCCCCAGAAGGCTGAGGACTGAGGGAGGGAGGGGAGAAGGACAGGACAAAACAGAGTCCTGGCTTGTGGGGACAGGGCCTTATCACAGGCATGTCTTCATGCTTGACCTTATACCTGGACCCAGGAAGTGTCTTTGCTGTAGCTGTCCATCTAGGATGTTGGTGAATACTACCATGCCCTTCCTCCACCTGGAGGCAAAGGAGAGCCCACTGTCCCTCTCCCCACTATGATCTAGTCACAGCTCTCATCATCTGTGTGGAAAGAATGCCTGGTCACCAGAGCTGACACTGGGATATTGGGGAGGAGGCCCAGAGGCAGATACTTCCAGGTGTCTTGGTGTGTGCTTGGAGTGGAGATCCACAGGAAATAAATCCCGTTGTTGCTGTGAACTGGAGCTGAGGCACAAGGAAAGGCAGTATCTGTGCCCTGTGCCATAACATGTGCCTTTGGGGTCCTTGAGAAGGTGGAGAGTGTCAGCACGTAGGCCCCCTGTGCCTTCTCAGGGACCTAAGAGTGGGAGGGGAGGAAGAACTCAGCTCCTATTTTCCCCTCCAAATATTACATCCTCTGTTGCCTGGCTCTTCCCTCTACTCAGGTCCTACCAGCCAACAAAAAGGGGTGAGTGACTGCAACAAAACAAAGAATCTTTATATGAATGTATAAGTTGACTCTAAGTTTAAAGTTTCCCATTTCCAGAAAACAGAATGGTTCTGAGCAGATAGAAGGAGGTGTGGAGGAGAAAGGTCAGTGTTCAATGGAAT
This sequence comes from Petaurus breviceps papuanus, assembly GCF_028583685.1. Taxonomy (NCBI): domain Eukaryota; kingdom Metazoa; phylum Chordata; class Mammalia; order Diprotodontia; family Petauridae; genus Petaurus; species Petaurus breviceps. The sequence continues at coordinate 16,115 of NW_027186802.1, read as the reverse complement.
CCACCTCCCACCAGCACAGTGTTCAGGATCAGTAGCCATGCATTACCAGAAGGATTCTTGGAGGGGGGGGTTGGACCACAGGGATGCTGAGGTCCCTGTCAGCTCTCAGTCCCTAACGCTGTGGATCTCAGCTCTAACACTTGTCTCCCAGTCATGGCCCTCACAAAGAGCTCCTGCAGTGCTCACCACCCAAAGGCACCTGGAGAGGGACCCAAATTCCAATCCAATGAAAGAGATAACAAAAATGGTCCCCACACCTTTTGACAGGGCTGTGACAGCAAGATGGCTCATGGCCCTTGTGGAAGGAAAACTCTCTCACACTTGCATAGTATTAAAGAGATAGAAATAGAATGAAATGAAACAAAATTAAGTACAAGCCCTTGCGGCAAGGGGGCATAACCACAAGGTGTTGCTTGGGCAGGGCAGATGGCGATGTTACATGAAGAAGCAAGGAGATGGCGAGCAGAACCAGGGTGCCTTGGCAGCTCAACACGTGGTAGCCCTCTTGCAGGGAGATGCTGCATTGAAATGATCTGATGCAGAGTTCATTCCCCAGGGAAAAGCCCAGAGTAAACTTTCTGCCTGCTCCCAATAGGACTAATTAGGAACCGAATGACTGTGTCTGGGAGGGAGGAACTTGCGGCTTGGGAATGCCCAACATGGGCGTAACAACCTGTGATTGATTTCTACCATTCTGATTAAAACTTTTATGAAGTGTGTCTTTGTGAATTGTCTTAAATGAAACGCAGCGGGTGAGGGCCATAAGGGATGGGCTGGGGGGAAAGGGGGAGGCCGCAGCAGGCGAGGGCCGTAAGGGATGGGCTGGGGGGGAAAGGGGGATGCCAGTCTATGAGATTTGGTTAGATGGGGCAGATATTCCCTCTAGAGTAAGGAAAGGACATCTACGCTCCCAAAGACAAGGCAGCACTGAGAGGGTGAATACAGCCAGTGGCTCTGAGAGCCCAAAAGAAACCCCAAGAGTTTGGCAGAGACTGTAGGGCCCGTTAGTGGTGGACACCACATGTGAAAACACTTTTTATAGGCTAGAAGTGAAAAAAAAGCAAAGAAAAAGAAAGTCTTCTCAGAATCCTGAAGCTGCTCTAGAAAGGCGTTGGCTGGCCAGGGTTCGACTGGCCGGGATTTGTAGTTCTTCCAGCTGCCGGGAAATGTTGCCTACAACAAGCTTACTATATAGCACATGCTGGACTAAAGGTCGGGAGTACAAAGAGAAGCCAAAACACAATCCCTGCCCTCCAGGATCTCACCTCCTATAAATATGCATGTACGATGCATGCATGTGTGTACACACACAGACAGACATTAAATGGAAAATCATCTTAGAGGGAAGACACTTAGAAGGAGGAAAGAGAAGGAAAAGGCCTCCTGAAGAAGGCAAGATTTGAGGTGAATCTTGAAGGAAGCCAGGAAAACCAGGAGGCAGAATTAAGGAGACAGGGCATTCCAGGTATGGAAGAACCAACAGGGAAAATGCAGTCAGGAGATGGAGTGTTACATGGGGCAAACAGCAAAAGGCCAGCAGTACTGAATTGTAGAGTGTGGGGAGGAGAGGAGAGTACACAAGACTACAAAGAGCAAATGGGCAGGCAAAGGGCTTTAAATGCCAAACAGCAGCTTCAAAGTAAGAGGGAGTTGCTAGAGTTTACTAAGTAATGAGGTGATCTACTTTAGAAGCTGAGTGGAAGAAACACTGGAGTAGGGAGAGACTTGTTGCAAGGAGATAAAGCTTCAGGCTATTGTAATAGTGCAAGTGTGGGGCAATGTCAGAAGAGAGAATGGAATGTTTTCAAGAGATGTGAAGGTAGGAAGGACAGGATTTCAGCACAGATTCGACATGTGAGGTGGAGTGATTGTTAATTAAAAGTGGAGTGGGGAGGACTTGAAAATGACATTAAGCTTACAAGCCTGGGTGACTAAAAGGATGATGGTACCCTCAACAGGAAGAGGAAAATTGGGGGGAAAGGAGGGTTCGGGGGAAAGATACAGTTCTGCTTTTAGACATAGTGAGTTTGAGATACCTACAGGACATCCAATCCTGAATGTCCAAAAGGCAGTTAGTGAAACAAGATTAGAGCTCAGAAAAGAGGTTAGGACTGGTTATATAGCCAGGTGGTGCAGGAGATAGAGCATTGGGCCTGAACTCATGAAGATGTGAGTTAAATGTCTGAAAATACATGCTTCTCTCTGTACCAGTAATCTACCACCTCTCAAGAGACAGGAGGCATGCTTCACCATTAATCTTCCAAAGTCACAAATGGACATCAGATTTATCACAGTTCTGAAGTTTTTCAATGTTGTTTTCCTTCACATTATTTCCTTCTCATTTCTCAACCCTTGCAGCCTAGCTTCTGACTTTACTACTCAACTGACTCAACTGAATTGCTCTGTCCAAGGTTACCTATGAGCAATTTTAATAAGTTAATTTCTATGATGTTAGATCACTAATTTCCAAATAAATTCCTCTTCCCCTCTCCTTCCTGGAGAGTCATCCCTTGTAAGAAAGAATTTTTTTTAATAAAGGAAAAAGTAGTTAAGCAAAAGTAACTAACACAGCAACTGAGTCTGGTAACATACACAATGTTCCATATCTCACCTCCGCAAAGAAGGAGGAAGACTTTCTCTTCTCAGCTTAATCATTATATGTGTTCTGTTTCAAGTTTTTTATTGTTATTTCCATTTAAACTGTTGTAGTAATTTTATATATTGTATTCCTGGTTTAGCTTACTTCACTTTGCATCTGTTCACATAAGTCTTCTCATCCTCTTTATTCTTCATATTTATCATTTTTTACACTGCTGTAACATCCTATTATATTCATATACCACAATTGATCTCGCTATTTCTCTACATGGTACCCAAATCTTTGCTACTACAAGAAGTGCTACTTAAAAATATTCTAACATATATGGGATCTTTCTATCTTTGAACCAATGACCTCTTAATTATTAAATCTGATAGTTTATTCTCAACCTCTGGATCACTCTACAGTGAATTCCTCCTCCTAAATTCTCTCTTTTCCCTGGGTCTTTTCTGACACTGCCCACTCTGGGTTTTCCTCCTACATGTCTGACTGCTCAGCCTTCTTTGTCACCTCAAGTTATCATCTCTGTTGAGATATGCAGATATCTGAATATCTTAGATCTACATCCGCATATCCAGCCCCATATCCCCAATCACTTGGGCGTATGAATACATATGTGAATGTGTGTATATGTGTTTACAGGTATACATAGATAGAGGGGACAGGACCAATTTAACAGGAAGGGATGATACTTAAAAGGTGAAATTAAGAGGTGAGAGAGGAATATAATGAGAAGAGATGGGGAGAAACAGAATGGGGTAAACTATCTCATATAGAAGAGGCAAGGGAAAATGGTTACAATGGAGGGGAAGAATAGGAAGGCAAAAGGGAATGGGTCAACCTTATTCCCATTGAATTTGGCTTGGGGATGGAATGAAATACACACTAAATAGGATATCTCACTCTCCAGGAGAGTAGGGGGGAAGGGGATGAGAGGGGGGATGATGGAAGGAAGGGCAGGCTGGGGGGGAGGGAAGTTGGGAGTACCCACTTTTGAAAAGGGATGGGATCAAAGTAGAAAATAGAACAAGTGGGAAGTGGGATAGGAGGGAGGGAAATATAGTCAGTCTTTCACAATATATCTACTATGTTATTATTTTGAATTAGCCACACGTGTATAACCTATATTGAACTGCTTATCTTCCCAGTAAGGGTAGGAGACAAGGGAGGAAGGGAATGAATCTAGAACTCAAAGTTTTAAAATCAAATACTCAAATATATATATATATATATAATAGTATTTTACATGTAATTGGGAAATAAGATATACAGGCACTGGGGCATGGAGATCCACTGGAAAAGCCAAAAGGGGTATGGGAGGAAATATGGGAGAGAGCAGATTGGAGGAGGGGATATCCTGTGGGACCAGTATTTTGGGGCGGTGAGTAGGGGAAAAACGGGGGAAAAATTTGTAACTGAAAATCTGGAGGAAATGAATGATGTAAATCAGAAGTTAATAAAACATTGGAAAAAAAGAACACTATTGTACTGTAAGAAATAATAAACCTAGGAAGGCTTATATGACCTGATGCCGAGTAAAGTGAACAGAATCAGAACAATTCCTAAGGTAACCTCAATATCATAAAGAGAAACAACTTTGAAAGAATTAGAATAAGTTTTAAAAGGAATGTAAAAAGAAAGACTTGGAAACTCTGATCAATACAATGACCAACCATGATTCCAGGGGATTCATAATGAAACAGGTTACCAATCTCCTGAAGGAGAGCTGATGGACTCAAAAGTATAAGATGGAGCATGGCCAATGGGAGAATTTGTTTTGCTTGACTATACATGTTTGTAACTAGGAATTGGGGGAGGGGGGCGGGGTTGCTTTCTCAATGGAGGTGGGGACAGTGGGAAAGAAAGAAGGTAGATCTTTGTTTAAAAAAAATTAACTGCTTGGAAAACTAGACATCAGTCCAGCACAAATTAGGGTTAAATTGATATCTCACACCATATAAGACAAATTCCAGATGATACATCACTTAGGTATAAATGATCACATTATAAACAAATTAAGAAGCAATGAAGGAAGTAGCTACTGTATTGTTATTCACAAATCGGGATTTGTTCTTATTTTCTCTGGTCCACAGGTACACCCTTTTGAGTGGAGTAAGTGAAAATATTCTTATAAAGTAAAGGAGACAGTCGTCAAACTAGAATTTAGTCTTGATAGGCCCAATCTTTATTTTTCTATAATGTGTCTGCCAGGTAAAAATCTTTGGTAAACAAGAAAAGAAACAAGTGATCTATAAATTGCCTACTTTTGCACCAAATAATGTCTGCCAGGCGTTTCTGTAAACTGCTGTTTGGTAAACAAGAAAAAGTAATATGTAATCTGTGATAAGCTTACTTCTGATATATAATTTTGTATTGGGTAAAAGGATTGTAAGGACACACCTTTCCACCAAAGGGAATGAAGGTCTGGTTACTGGGGGGGGAGGGATTTGGGGATTTTGGTTGGTCCTAGAATTGTCTGTACAAGGCTATATAACTGCTTTCTTGATTTTGTACTTTGCCTCCCTACATTGGTGTATATGTTCTGGGTAGGTGACACCCAACTCTCACGAGACTTGCTTAGGAATAAATAGCTTCTGTTTCTACCTGGAGAAACCTCTGAATTTGATTTGGGTAAGGGTCTTTGGGGTCTTTATCCCACACACTTTGTCCTCTGTTCTTTGCTAGTAGAAAAACGTTTCTATGGATATCATGTAAGCTGTCCAAGTTCTGAGGACACTTACACCAGGTCTCAGAAACACATCCCAGGTCCGTGAGCAAGGTTGTTATCTTCCTTTGAAGACCTTTTTTCTGTTATTAACTTCCTTAGATTATATGCCCAGTAATGAAATCCTTGGGTCAAAGGATACAAAAACTTGAGTTACTTTTTAAAAAAAAAAGAATAATTTCAACCTGATTTACAGAAATGTTACCAATTCACAGCTCTGCCAATAGTAAAAGCAGTGGGCATATCCTCCATAACACTGAGTCTTCCCCCAGTTTTCTTTTTTGCCAATTTGCTGGGCATGGGTGGAAATCTGAAAGTTGTTTTCATTTGTAGTTCTCATATTATTAGTGTTTTTGGAACAATCTTTCATATAGTTAATAGTTTGCAGTACTTCTGAAAACTGTTTGTTCTTTTGACCATACTGCTTAATCATTATGTCCTGTACCATTATATCTGATGCACAGACTTTTTTCCAAATGTTTCCATTCTTAACCTTGTTACAATGTGGTCATGCAAGTTTTTATCTTTTTTGCTTGCCTCTCTCCTTTGTTAGTTAAGAATTTTCCACATAGCCAGTGTTGTGAATGAAACTTGACGTGGTTCTCTCCTTTTTTAAATTATGTGACTTTTAATATTCAGATCTTACGTGTCTATTTTGCACTTATTATGGTACATGGTCTAAGATGTTTGAAAACTAATTTTGACAAGGCCAATTTCCAGTCCCCCACTCAAATTTTCAAATGGGGAGACCTTTCCCCCAAACAATTTATGGCATCAGATCTACCGAATTATTGAGATTGATTCTTCTTTATCTAGTTTCTGCCATAATGATATTGGTCTATGCTTTCTTTTGTGTTTTTAATTTCCCTGGTTTAGCTATTTAGGACTATATTTGTCTCACAAAGGATTCTGGTTGGGTTCGTTTCTTTTTCAGTTTTTGAGAATAATTTGTGAACTATGGATACTAATTGTTCTTTAAAAGTTTGCTAGTATTCTCTCATGAATCCATGAGGAGCAGGACATTTTTCCTTTGGCAGTTTCTTTCCAGCTAGATCTATTACCTTTCCCGAGATGAGGTTATTTAAGATCTTTGGTCTCCTGAGAGTTTGGGGATTTTCAATTTTTGAAGGTCTCCTCTATTTTGTGAGCACAGTTTTGTTAGCATGTAGCTGCGCATAATATGTTCTCATTGTCCTTCTTATTTCTTCTGGTTTCGTTGTAATGTTGCCTCATTCATTTGCTATTTTGTTGATTTGATTTTCTGTCATCTTTTAAATCAGATTAGCTAAGGGTTTATCAATTTTATCAGTCATTTCAAAGAACCAGCTTTTAGTTTCAGTTATCATTTCTAATTTATTTTTCCTCTCATTTTTAGTATTTCCTCTTTTATGCTTATTTGAGGTTTGTTTATTTGTTGGCTTTTGAATTTTTAAATGTGAACTCAGCCCATCAATCCTCTCTTATTCTATTAGGTTAATGCATGTTTGTAGGGATGTGACTGTGTCAGTCTTAACATAAGATGTTTTGAAAGACCTGAGTGTTTGAAATCTTGTTGATCTAGTGCAGTGATTGCCAGCCTTGTGTCCATGGACTCAGTCCAGTCTCACTGGTCCATCTGCAAATATTTCATACCAAAAGGCATTTATTTCTTACAACCCCTAATCTGCCTCTTGGCTCCCAAGGGGGTTGGCACTTCAGCTCTAGGTTGGCAGGGGAACGGCCCCTAATCGGGATTTGCTTCTTTGGTGGGAAAAGGTCACCTGGTCACCTCTGTGCACACGTCCCTCCCCACAGTTCTGTTCCTTGCCTAGTGGAATCATCTGCTTCTTATAATTCTGCATATGTTTTAGATGAACCAAAAATTCAAGCGAAGTACAATATTGCTGGGTGTTGCTTGGTTTTGTCTGTAAAAATACCAGTGAGCCGGGCCCTGGAGATTCGCTTATTCCCGATGCCATTCCTGATGGAGCCGGTTCTGGCCAGCTGAGGGAGGTGAAAAGCTCAGGTTTTGTCTGGAGAGATAATGCCTGATAGGTTTAGATTGATTCCTGGTCTGGCAGGATCAGACAAGAGTTTCCCAATGCTGCAGCATAGGCTACACGGAGAAGCCCAGTTAAATGAATGAGTTCCCAGAACCAGACCAGCTTTCTCACACGTGAAGGCAAAACATTTTAGAATGAGAAATAAACTCATTAATATTTGGGGGTGAAAATTTCTTGAAATGAAACACCAGAGGAATTATTTTTAAGACTTGAAATGCCAGCTATGAAAGCCTCACATGGAAGTGCTTTCTGGAATTGCTGTGAGCAAGAAACCATTTGGACAATGATGAAGGCAGTGACAGAATGAGCTGCTGTCTGGCCCCGCCACACCTTGATGTCACATCTAGAACTCCGGGATAAGAAAGAATAAAGATCTCAGCAATTAGCTGCCATTTTTACACTTTGTGTCACAATCCTAATGTTTGCAGAGCCATTTTTGAAAACTTTCATGACCAACTAATAATCCCTAATACCAGCAATCAAATGAGAAAACAAGAATCAGGGCAAGCAATGAGGAATGCATGTTTTCTGCATTTTTCAGTAGAGGACTACTCCTCCAGAGTGTAACCCTTCTCTCCTCTGCTCCCCACATTCTTCATGGACCTTCAGCCCCATTTTCCACTGGATGGCACAGTGGATGGAATGCCAGGCCTGGAATCAGAAAGACTCACCTTCCTGAGATCAAATCTGACCTTAGACATTTCCTAGCTGTGTCACCCTGGGCAAGTCACTTCACCCTGTTTGCCTCAGCTTCCTCCTCTGTAAAATGAACTAAGGAAGGAAATGGTAAACCACTCCAATATCTCTGGACCCCAGATGCAATCACAAAGAATCAGACAGGACTGAACAATGAGAACAATCCACCATTATAATAAAAGATGGACCTGTTATTCTGATGATTACCTTTTTAGACCAGCCTTTCATGCTCTCCATTCCCCTAGAGAATAGGTTTGTGCACTAAGCCATCTCTCACCTCATTGGCTTAGTGCTGCTGGTGCTGATGCCCTCCTTTGCTTCTGTAGAGAAGTCCTGGAGCCTGCTGAGGCTCAGCCCTGTGGCTTCCATTGCCCCTTGAAGTTTAGGAATGCCTGTCTCACCTCTGACATCATTAGCAATGGTTTCTGTGATGACCCTCCTGCATTCTCAGGATCCACTGCTCCTTTCTGCATCAGTCCCTGCATGCATTGCTCCACCCTGAAGAGGACTTTAACAGGCTTTTCTTCTGTTAAACAGTATTAAAGACAAAATTAACATAGGGGCCTTGGGACCCAGCCTCCACATACATCTCAGCTAAAACTTGTATACATTCATGCCAGGTGGCTCCTGGTGGGGGCTCCAGGAGAGTATCCATTGCCACAACAGCTGTCCCCCTCAGTCTCTCAATGTCATCACTCTGTCTGGCTCAGGAGCCACTCTCTGGTCTCCCAGAATCCTTCTCCTTGGGCACGTGACACATGTCTAGAGTAAATGCGGATCTGAGGCGTGTGGTATGTGTCGAGCACGGGAGGGTCTGTCCTCAGTCTTACTTACAGGGGAAACAGAATTCACAGATTTAATGATGATATTCAGTATTTCTATAATAATAATAGCTAACATTTTTATTTATACACATAATTTTATAAAATAAAAAATATATAAATTTTTATATTTTTTTATGGCCCTAGGGTTTACTTGGCACCGTGATAAGCGCTTTGCAATTATCTCATCTGGTCCTCACAACAACACTGAGCAGTTGGTGCTATTATTATCCCCATTTAACAGATGAGGGAACTGAGGCAAACAGAGGGAAAGTGACTTGCTTAGGGTCATACAGCTAGTGTCTGAGGCTGGATTTGAACTCAGGTCTTCTTGACTCCAGGTTCAGCACTCTATCCACTGTGTCACCTAGTTGTCTTCTGGTTTCTGGGGAAATAATTTCTAGGTTCAAGCTGAGCTCCTGATCACTATCCCTTGAGAGGGAAGCAGCACCTCAAGGTTCCGCTGCCTTTCTAACAAATACCAGTTCCACAAAGAACACACCTAAGCTTTGTTGTTACTGTTGTTTAGTCGATTTATTGGGTCTGACTCTGTGACCCCATGTGGGGTTTTCTTGGCCAAGATACTGGAGTGGTTTGCCATTTCCTTCTCCAGCTCATTTTACAGAGGAGGAAACTGAAGCAAACTGGTCAGCTATGGAACTCTAAATTTAAAAAAAAACAAATGCTAAAAAATGTTTACATGTAATTGAAAAAAAGAAAATATCTTAAAAAGAAAAAATTCTCTAAATTACTATTGATTAGAGAAATACAAATTAAAACAATTCTGAGGTACCGCCTTCTAATCTATCAGATTGGCTAATATGACAGAAAAGGAGAATGACAAACGCTGGAGGGGATGTGGGAAAAGAGACCCTAATGCACTGTTGGTAGAGTTGTGAACTGGTCCAGCCACTCTGGAGAACAATTTGGAACTATGTCCAAAGGACTATAAAACTGTGCATACCCTTTGATCCAGAAATATCACTACCAAAGAGATCAAAGGAAAAGGACTGATATGTAAAAAAATATTTATAGCATCTCTCTTTGTGGTGGTAAAGTATTCGAAATTGAGGGGAGGCCCGACAATTAGGAAATAGTTGAACAAGTTGTGGTATATGATTGTGATGGAATATGATTGTGTTATAAGCAATGACAAGCAGGGGCGGTCAGGTGGCTCAGCGAGTAAGAGCACCAGCTCCAGTGTCGGGATGACCTGGATCAAATCCGGGCTCAGATACTTAGCACCACACCCAGAAATAACTGGCCGTGTAACCTTGAGCAAGTTACTTAACCCCGATTGCTTAAAAAGAAAAAAAAAAAGAAATGACAAGCAAGATGCTTTCAGAAAAAACTTGGACTTACATGAACTGATGCAAAGTGAAATGAGCAGAACTAGGAAAACATTGTACGCAGTAACAATATTGTATTATGATCAACTGTGGATGACTTAGCAATTCTCAGCAATGTCATAATTCAAGTCAATTCCGTTACAAATGACATGCTATCTACCTCCAGAGAAAGAACTAACGGCATATGAATGCAGATTGAAGCATACTTTTTTAAACTTTATTATTATTTTTGGTCTGTGTTTTCTTTTACAACATGACTAATATGGAAATGTTTTGCAGGACTATACTTGTATAATCTATATCAAAGAAGGGGAGGGAGGGGGGAGGGAAGGAGAGAATTTGGAATTCAAAATGTCAAACAACAAATGTTAAAATTTTTTCTTTACATGTAATTGAGAAAATTTTTTTGAAACTAAGTGAAAAAAAGAAAACAATGGGTCACTCTTTAAGGAAAAGCACAGCAGAACCTTTTAAAAACAGGGTTTTTTAAATGTCCAGGATTTATAGGGGAAAAAAACACATACAGCAAAAAGCCAGGGTTTCTTGAAAAATCAGTGACCAAGAGATATTGGGCTCCTGTCTGTAAGGAATGTCATGCATATGTTGCATTTTCCCCATGTACATTATGTGTATTCAGATTGTTCTGTAAAATGGGGCTTTTGGAGAGATATGAATTGATATCTCTAGAGCAGAGGTATCAACCTCAAGGGCTTGTGGGATTCAGTGTGGCCAAATCCAGATTAAAATGCAATTGGGAAATGTTTTCTAAGTCAATGTTACCACTGAGTTTACCATTGCTGCTCTAAACTCTCCTCCATCCATCCTTCTCCAAGGAAGACTTTTGATTCCTGCCAGGAGGGCAGGCAAGAGACAACTACCAGAGGCTCTCCTCAGAGAAAGGTTGGATTTAAATCTACCTGCCTGCTAAATAGTGCTGGCCCTGGGCAAGCTAAGCTCTTGATCACTATCCCATAACAGGGAAGCAGGGCCCCAAGCTATAAATCCAATATCTGACTCCCTACCAAATGCCACTTCCATAAAGAACACACATAGAAAAATCGCAAATAAACCCATTTATTCAAGCCAATAGCTAGTAGAAATCAGAGAACTGCTCTGATTAGAATACTCAGATACCACACTGACAAAATGAGCTGTCCAGAATTCCAGGGCTCACTCAAAGTCCTTATTGTAGTAAATTGGAGATAGGGATGTGATCGAGGTGTTGACTCTGCTACATACCCACTTCTTCCTAGTCTTTCTCTCCCTTCAGAGATCTGAAGATAGTCTGGAACCATGTGTTTTCTGTTTTGAAACTAGAATCCAGAAGACCAACATCTCTCTTCTCCCAAGCTCTTACCAATTCTGTTCCTCATGCAGGTAAAAAGCATTGAGTATTCAATCTCCACCAATTAGAAGAGTCCATTAACTCTCAACATCCTCATTTTATAGGTGGGGAAACTGAGGCCTAGAAAGAGATAGTAAACTTAGAGATCCAACCCTCTGTAATTTTATAGATAAGGTAAAGTGAGTCCTAAAGAGAAGATGGGAGCTTAAATCTCATTGATTACAATCTCCCCCTCATCTTACAGGCAAGGGAAAGTGAATCTCAAAGATAAAGAAAGCCCCGCCCCTCCCACCCTGCCAAAGTCCCTGGATTCCAATCTTTCATTATATAGACAAAACCTAAAGAGGAAGAGAGCTTAAAAATCCTCAACCCCAGGCCCTTTGTTTTCTGGAGACAGGAAACTGAGACCTAGTGAGATGGTGTAAGTGTGTGGCATAGAGTGGGATACCTAACAGGTAATGGGTTCAAATCTCAAACCTGTCTCCCAGCTTCCTGCATTAGGTCCAGAAACTATGAAGCTATTGGCTAACATCTGTTGTTCTTGAAGCCAATGAATCCCAATTGAGGGGTGAGGGATGGGTGTGTGTGTGGTTTTATATTCCTTTCTCAAGCCAAGACATGTTTAAAATTAGCTTTGACCTTTGGGGGGGGGGGGACTCAGGAGAAAGATTTCCGGACACTTTTAGCAAGAGCTAGGAACAGCTGATTGCAGCCTAACGGCCCCCCCTTCACTGTGCCTCCCCTATCCAAGGGGTGCTTCCCTGGCTCTCCACTCTCCTGGGGGAGCGGGCACACGGCAACTTTACCTCATTTTCAAATCGAAAGGCCCCACTGGGGTTGTCTTGGGCGAATTAGTTAAACCATGGAAGACAGAAGAGTGAAGAGAGCAGGTAAGGGTAGGGGGCATAAAGTCTTGCAAAGGAAGGTGTAAATGACTGGGGAAGAAACAGAAACTGGGCAGAGATTGAAGGGTGGGGATCCTTCTCTACCCCCAAGGTTTGGTGAAAGATTGGTCCCCCAGGGAACCAGGCAGTCGACTGGCCCTCTGAAACTCCAGATTTGGAGTATCTCAGGGTGGAGGTGTGGGGCAGTCCAGTGGTGTGACTCTCAGCAAGCCTTTCAGAAACTCAGTTTCCCCCTACTTGCACCACCACCTGTTTTTACCAAACTGGAGGCAATTGGGGGGCCCTTTTTGTTCACTAACTAGACCAGGGGGCTCTTCTAAGTCTAAGTCCATTGCTTTGGGCCTCCCCTCCCTCTTTTGTGACGTGACAAGGGTCATAGTCAATGATCTTCAGACCTCAGTTTCTCCCTTTGTAACTCTAGGAGGGTCAAACTCTATGACCTTTAAGTGTCCTTCTAGGTCTGATGTTCTGTGTTTCTAGGTCCCTTCCTCCATCTCAGTCTCTGTTTCCTCTACCAAGGAATAAAATGAGGATGCCCAACTGCCTCCTCCCCACCATCTGCTCTGATCCTGGGATTCCCCCCTCAGTGAAAGGTGGGACTAGATGATCTCTAAGCCAATTGGCATCTTCCTCTGCCACTCAGTTTGTCAAGCAGCCTGAAAGTCAGGAGGACCAGGACGCTGGCTTAACTCGAGGGGCCTGTGCATCCTCAGGCACATTACTGACACTCTCTGGGCTGGTGTCCTCCTCCGTAAAATAGAGAGCAGAGTCGGGTCCGTCCAGTTGTTTCAGTCGTGTCCAACTCTCGATGACTGCGAAGACAGAGACAAAGAGCCAGAAGGGGTTTCTTGGCAGAGATCCTGGAGCGCTTTGCCATTTCCTTCTCCAGCTCACTTGACAGATGAGAAAACTGAGGCAAACTGGGTGAAGTGACTTGCCCATGGTCATACAGCTAGTTAAGTATCTGGAGACAGGTTTAACCCTCAACTCTGCCACTAACCAGCCTTGTGACCCAGGCGGAGGCCCTTTCCCTCAGAACCTGTTTTCCTTTCTGTGAAGTATGTGAAAGAATATGACCCCCTCAAACATCCCCAGTCCACTCCCAGGGTTCTGGTGAAAAGATTGCTGTATTCATTGTAAAGCCCCAGGGTGAGTGCAAGCCGTTCTCCATCTCTGCCCTGGGGACATCAGTCAGCCGCAGGCTGAGAAAGGGATTTCTACTGGGGTAGATCCTAGAGTAGGGAGGAGAGGAGGGCTGTGGTCTCAGGGAGCCACAGGGCAGAGGGGTCTAATACTTAAGAGAAAGGGGAGAGATAGGAGCCAGGGTCAGAGCCCGAGAGCCGGAGCCGGGGAGGAGACTCACAGAGGAGAGACGATGAAGGAGAGAGAGACACAGAGGAAGAGAGTGACACAGAGGAGAGACAGTGAAGGACACAGACACAGAGAAAGAGACAGACACAAAGAGGAGAGACATGATGGGGGGAGAGAGGCAGACAGAAGGGGGAGCAAGAGATAGAGACAGAGGGGGGAAGAGACGGAGAAAAAAGGAGGAAGGAAGAGAAGAATGGAAAGATGGAGAAAGAGGAGGGAGAGAGAAAGGAAGAGGAGAGAGAAAGGGAGTGAGGACAGAGAGGGAGAGGGAGAGAGAGAAGGAGCCAAGCCCTGCCCTGCCCCCCTGGGGCTCCAGGCCGAGAGACCAGCTTTGGCCTTGTGCCCTCTTCTTTGGGGGAGGAAGAGGCTGGAGTGGGAACAGAGCCAGGCTTTCGTAGCTGAGAGGGCAGTGGGACCCATGGGCCCTGCACGTGGGGTGGGGGAGGTTGCTGTGTGGCCTCTTTCTGGGCCAGGGACCCATTTGTCCTACTTACAGGCCATTGCTCCCAAAGGAGCACTGGGCCTGGGGCCAGGGTAGTGCAGTGACCCCGATACTGCCCCAGGCTCCCCATCCAGAGGCTCCCCCAACCCCAAGTCTCCTCTTCCTCCTTGCCCACATGAGTAGTGAGAGCCAGGACCCTGTTTTCCCTTCTCTCCCTCTTTCCTTCACTGACTCCTTCTATCTTTCTTTCCCTTCTTCTGTTATAATGCACCTCTGTTCCCTTCCTTCTTCTCTCCTTATATCCCTCTGGCTTTCCTTTTATCTGTTCCTCAGTTTCTCCCTCCCTTTCTCCCTCTGTGCCTCAGTCTCATCTATCCTTCAGTCCCTCGGTCCTCAGTGTACTCTGTACCTCCATCCTTCCCCCTTACCTCTCTCTCTCCCCTGAGCCTCCCAGGAGGGTACAAAGGGCCATTTTGGGGGTGAGAATGGGGAGGGGGGAGATACGGCCTGGGGCAGCAGCCACCTCTGCCCTCTATGGCCCCAGGGGCCATCCTGTCCCCCCCCCAGCAGGGTGTGTGTGGCAGGAGGGAGGGGAATCACTGACACCCAAAGCCCTCTGTCCATTGGCAGCCCTGGATGGAGAGGGAGGAGGAGGAGAAGGGGCCTGGAGGTTATCGGCTCCATACACAGTTAGGGGACAGGCACTTGGTGGTGGCAGTTCAGAGGCCTCCCTTGCTGACCTCTGTCCTGCCAGGGGCCACCGGGGGAAGGACAATATTACAAACACCACTTCCCTCAGGATCCCTCCCAGCAAAGGCACAGCCGACTGAGCCCTAGCCAAGGCAGCATAGGACCTTGGAGTAGCAGACAGAGGTGGGAAAGCAGAGAGAGGGAGGGAGACCAGACATGTCCCAAGAGATGGGGGAGCTCACCCAGACACGGCTACAGAAGATCTGGATTCCCCATACCAGCGGCAGCCGTCTGCAGCAGCGCAGGGGCTGTAAGTGGGGTTGGGGTGGGGGGGGAAGCTGAGAACCCCCCAGGGCAATGTTGGAGGGGGCTGTAAGTGGGGCTGGGGCCCAGGGAGATGGGGGAGACTTGAAGTGGGACCGAGCCCCCAGGGGGACAGGGGGGCTGTTAAGTGGGGGGGGGGGGGGGCTGTAAGCAAGGCTGGCAGGGTCAGGGTAGGGACAGCCAGAGACAGCTGAACAGGATAGGAATCTAGCTTGTTTCTTGGGAGAACCCTTTCTCTCCTGCCTTACTTTCTCTGCACTTTCATCTCTGTCTTCTTGGATATATTTCTTAGAACATTCTGTTTTCCTTCATAACCTTCCCCTCCCACTTAGAACCTTTCCTTTATTTTTAGAACGTTCTATTCTGTTTCTCTTCCTTCAGAACATGGCATTTAGGGTTTCCCCAAAGCTGGAAACTGGAATTACTGAATATCAGGGTCTCGTACTAAATCCTGTCCTCCAACCTGCACACATCTCTTTCATAGAGAAGAAAACTAAGACCCAGGTCCCCCAGCAAGTAAATAGAGTTGAACTTGAGAGCTGGAAAGGCACTTGGAAATCACCTAGTCCAACATTTGACAGCCAGGGAAACTGAGGTCAGAGGAGGAAAGGAACTTGCCCAAAGTGTCCTTCCAAATATGTCCTGATTCCCCTATGAAGACTGAAAGTTTTGTGCCTTCGATGGGTGCCCTTCTCCCCTCTCCCCAGCTGGGGGCTGGGGTGAGGTGAGGTGAGGTGATATGTCTTAGTTCAGTCCCTCTGGCTGTGGGAGACAGGTGTTGGTTACACAAAACCACCATGTGGGGC
>NW_027186801.1:0-10036 GCF_028583685.1 Petaurus breviceps papuanus | reverse complement strand
ATAGGTTACATTTCTGAGTGATTATTTTATTGTTTGGTGGTCAGTTATTTCTAGGGTTTTTTACATTTGTGTAAGATGTTTTTATGATATAGGACATGGTCATAAAGAGCTTATATCTGTATTGAAATGTGTGTGTATATATAGTATATATATGTGCATATATATACTATATATACACATATATATTTATACAATATAATATTTCATCTTATTTCCATTCAGTAATTACCAAAGATATATCACCTCTAGCTTTTCTAAAATTCTATTCAGATTCTTAAAGGGTAAATGAGGTAATTTTCATTTACTTTGTTAGATTTTCCTAAGTCTAAAAGGAGTATATCGAGACAACCAATTATTATAACTTTGTTTTCTATTTTCTCCTGCAATTTTGTTATATTTTCTTTCAAGTACTTAGATACTATACTATTTAGTGCATACATGTATTTATGTATATATATACACACACATAAGTATATATTTGTGTGTGTATCATAATAATATGATGCCTTTAAGCCTAATGTACTTTTACTGATTATTCACTGACTTGATAGGCTCTTGAACAAACATGATTAACGTAGTATTTGAGGAAGGTCACAACTCTAAATGAAAAGGCACCACAGGGTGCCTTGGACTCCCCTAGACTGTGAGCTCCTAGAGAGCAGGGACTGTCTTTTGTCTTTCTTTGAATCGTCAGTGCTTAGCACGGGGACTGGCAACTTAACAGGTGTTTAACAAATGCTGGTTGCTGGGATCAATTTGTTCAATTTGTCTAAAAGAGCAGATTATTAAATTTCAGTGTGAGCATTTAAACCCTGTAAATTGACAAGCACTACAAATCAAGGCTTTATTTGTTGATTTGTTAATTGTCTAGACTTAAAAAAGTGATAGAGAAAATGTTAATAATGCAGATTCAATATAAAGGATATTATGAATAATATTCCCCCCCCCACGTTGGTTGTTAAACATTTATCAGCACACCTCTGACCTTGATCCCTACCTAGTTCAGGACCATCTTTATACATAGCTTTTAGATCACTTTCTTCATAGTGAGGTCGTGTTGTTGAACTTTGCCTTTTCTTAATGAGAGTTTCACATTTAGTGACCTGGTAATGGCAAACACTCATTTCCTACAGATTCTGACTGGTTAGAGCTGAATAACTGAATGGCTAAGTGTGTGGTGTGGCCTTCCCATCTCTTTTCTGTAGCTAGTTACTGATCTAAAGTCATAGTGGTCATGGATTGTATCTCCTATCTGAGAGTCAGGGTAATATAGAAAAAAGTGTGGTAGGCGTAAAGGCAAAAGTTTTCGGGAGGAAATGATGGTTCCAATACTTATCAGCTTTGTGAGGAACCATAAATGCATTGTTCAATGTATCTGAGTCTGTTTCCTCATCTCTAAAATGGGGATATTAATACTTGCAGGAGCCACCTAATAGGGTTTTTTGCAAGGAAGTCACTTTGTAAATATTAACATGGTATAAAAATGTGACTAGCTTGTTATTTTTTTCCCCTGTTACCTGGGGCTGTAGAGATTGGGGTGGGACTCAATACACTTTTGCATTTGATCATATACAATTACATATTCAAGTTCCTAAGGGGTGGATGGTATACTATAAATATTGAAATTTTTCCTTAGTCATTCACACTAAGACTGCTAAAAAAAAAAGTCAGAGGAAAACACAAGTAGATCATTAAAGCATGCCTGAATTAAGTCTACTCAGAGGAAGCCGAGTAATGTTGAGTGAATGCTGCCAGTCTGTCCTTCAATTGCTACATTGTCTATTTTCAGCAGGACCAGAGGTCTGAGAGGACTGTGGGTATTGACAAGCTGCCATATTTGGGGTGGGCTTACCTCTTGGAATGTCTTTTTTCCCTCACTTTATCACTATTTTTAAATTTGTAAAGTGGGAGGAAGGGAGAGTTTTTCCTTTACATTCTACCTGCACATCTGTTTTCCAAGAAGCCTGTGTCCACATGATGCTGAAACATCCCCCCAAAAAAAGTGAAAATCATAAATCAAAAAGCAATTTCAGGACACCAAGCTTTGATCCATTTCATTGACTGGACCTGACTTCTATGCAATGTGTGTGTGTTACATTTTTGTTGTCGGATAGTAAACATTCCTACATTAAAGGGTAAATGAAGTTGGTAGGATGCCTCAGTTATGAATACTTGCATTTTGCTGAAACAAAGGCTACTGTAAGTGCCTTTGAGACATATTCAGAGCATAGTTCAATGCTTCTGTTTTATTCCAACTGTAGCAGTTTTAGAAAATAGAGTGAACCCTCATTGAATAGAAATCATAGGGGAGTGAAACACTCCACGTAATTTAATTTTCTAGACCAACTGAAGCTTATTCCTTTAAGAACAAGTCTTTAATACTTGTAACTACTTTGAGGGAAATCATTTCATAAGATCTAGAGCTGACAGAAACCTTAAAATCCATCTACTCCAACCCCTCAGTTTGTACATGAGGAAACAGAGACTCAGAGAAGTAATATAACTTGCCCAAGGTTATATAGTCAGTTCATTGCAGGTGTGGGATTAAAATCAAGGTCCTGTCATTCCAAAATCAGGGTTCTTTGCAGTTCACCAATCTGTACCAAGATTTTGAAAAAATAAATTATAGGTTTCTCTGCCTTCTTAAACAGCACAAACCAAATATAAATTAACCTTGATTACTTAGGGTCATCACTGTGATTACTTAGCTGGTACTGTAACAGAGTGAAGCCCTTAGGGGCTATTAAAATGTATGGAGCTATTTGTCTTTCCACTCAAAGATCTAGACTTCAGTGCTTTTCCAGTTCTAGTGACTTTTAGGCACTAAGTAATTAGCATTATCTCTCACTTACACAGAAATTAAGTTGCTCCCACCTAAGCAAGCCCTGGATCTCTGAGCAATTTCACATCCTGACTTTTTCATACAAAGGAGATCCTGACATGCCTATTTCAATCTCTGATCATCTTTGTTCTTCCCTCTGTGGTCTGAGCCATAAAGGTGGCATTTGTGAATGTGTAGAGAGATTCTAGGCTAAAAGACTCCTCAGAAATAGTACATGGTGTTCTCATTAAGCCAACCATCCTGGAGCTCTAAGAACATTACAAGGCCAAGGGTTGTTGCTGTTTGGAAGTCCACATTTTCCCTCCAGCTTTCATACAAGAAAGAGACTCTAACAGGGCTCAGGTATAGATAACTTTCTCACTTCAGCCCAAAGTAAGAAATGAGAGAAGAAAAGGCAGTAGGTAGGGAGGCAGAAAGCTGAGGGAGTTGAAATATGGCAAGAATAGAAGGGGAAGAAAGAAAAGCTTTTTTATTGGAAACTGAGACCCTTTCCCTTCATTCTCCATACCTTATTCTAGTTGGATCTGCCTCCATCATAACCTGGGCCAAAATTACAGTTGTGACCAACTTTGTCCCAAGACTGCCTTTGGATAGCCTCCCACCTTCTGATTCCAGTTTTCAGAATCCTCCCAAATCTCTGCCAAGTTGCATTGACTTAATATTTGACAGAAGGGCACAAGATTCTTTCTAGAACAAAGGACCACTTGATCCCCAACCATCCATCCTTCAGATTAAGAATCTTTCCTTCTGGTACAGGGCTCCCTCTCCCTCTTCTCCCTAGTCTCTATACCTTACACTGCTCTCCTCTTTCAGCAACAAATCCTTTCCCTTTCCTTTCCTTTCCTGATGGAGGTAGGTCTCTTGTGTGTACCCAGTGTTTTAAGCTTACTCTGCCATTCCCATAGCCAGATCCATAAGGGAAGTAATCGTCTTGAATTCTTCCTTACTCTGTCTGATTCACATGGTCAGATCCCATGGCTAGGGACCTCAGGAGGAGAGGGACATGGGGAAAGAATTCGGATAGGGGAAAATCCTAAGGATTTAGCCCTGGCTTTCCTGCCTCAGTGACCTTGAATTCCAGATTTCCCTAACGGCTCCCCGCTGCCCCCTGCCTGCCCGCACCTGAAGGTCCCTGTCTCTTTTCTGCTTTCTGGGCTTCCTCCCTACTTTCCTCCTCCATCCAGGGCTCAGTGCCCTCTCCTCTGCAAACACTTCCCTCCCTCTTCTGGTCCCTGGGCAGAGCTCCGAGGGGAGGGGCCGGAGACACCCCCTCCTCCTGGCAACCCTCTTCTCCTGCCTGTGGAGGTGGTGGTGGGGCACTTTGCATTCCTGAGGGAGAACGAGGTGGGGGGCGTCCAATGTGACTCTCTTTCCTCTCTCCTCAACTGGGGGCATCCTGGGAGAGGGAGGGAAATGGGGTGCTGAGAAGGCGAGGTGCTCTAGCGAGGGGCAGGTGTAAAATGAGGGGCAGGGTGGGAGGAAGGGTCTGGCCCAGAGCCTGGTAAGGGGCAGGGGGAGGGGTCGGTGGAAGAAGCTCAGGTTACAACTCTGCAGGGGGGGGGGCGGGGGGAGGGGGAGGCGGGGGGTGGCCCGTGCTCTCGGCTTATCCGCTGGCTCCCGGGAGGGGCAGAGCGCATATAACGGGAGCCGCAAGCGGGTACTAGGTGCAGAGTCCTGCAAGGCTGCTTGGGACTCCCTCCTGCTTGTCCTTTTCCAGAGGGGCCGGCTGCATGAGGGCGCGGTAGAAACCGGGACCAGCACCTTCCTCCGCCGCCTCCTTCATCCTCCTCGGCAGAGGGTCCCGGGTTAGTCATGTTTCACCTGGGGGATCCAAGGACTCTGCTGCTTCTGGCCACTGCCCAGGTGCTGCTGATAGCTGCTGTCCGGTGTCAGGACGTGGATGTCCGTAAGTCTCTCCTTTCCTTACCTTTTCTTGTAGCTTCGTCCCAGCGCGACGAGGGTCCTCCTGGAACCCACCGGTCATTTCTCCCTACTAGCAGGTGATATAGTAGCAAGTGATATCCGCCGGGGGCCTGAAGGGGTTCAAGGACCCAGGGTTCTCTCACCAGGCTGCAGCCTTCTCTTCCCGAAAGGCCCCTCTTAGGGGGCTATTACAGCTGATGTCGGTAGAGCCAAGGTTATGTTCTTAAATCCTTTAGGGTTATTCAATGGACAAGAAGTTTTCTGAGAGGGTTTATAAATTCATATTCTCTCTTTTCCTCTCCCTCTCTCTGTCTCTGTGTCTCTGTCTCTCTCTCTCTTTTCCCCCCAGGATATCCACACTATGATTCGTTCAGGCGCCTCACACTTCTCGCCTGAACAGTCAGAGGTCAGCAAACGGGTCACAGCCCATCTATCTACGGAGGAGAAGGATGGTCTGTGGCTATTGGTTGACAAAGCAGCCAGGAGTCGAGGGGTTAACTTCCATGGTCTGGTGGGGGTGGGGGTTCAAAGGAGAACTAGACAAAGGGGATACTCTGAGACAGACTTGCCACAAAGATTTTTGTGCAGCTTTTAGAGACCTTACTCTCTTCCTTCCCACTTCTGTGAACAAGGTGCACTCGGGACCCAAAGCCACTTTCCTGCTGCATCCCAGAACCCTTCATGAATTGCTCTCTCTCTCTCTCTCTCTCTCTCTCTCTCTCTCTCTCCCCCTCCCCCCCTCCCCCGGCCACCTGAAGGGTAGAAAGCATTCCAGACTCACCAGGCAATTTACTCCAAACACCCGTTAAAATAGCTGCCCCCCTTTTCTGGGCTAGAGGTGGGGGTGCCATACAAAGAACTACTTTGGTACAATTATGGAACTCTACACACCACAGTATCAGGGGGTGGTGGAAGGGAAGGCCAGTTGATTATGTCTATAAATCTTTCATTTCGTTGCAACTGAGGGTCTCAAGGTTTACAGCCCAAATCTAAGCCTCGATCGCCCTCACCCTTTCCCTGCAATCCTCTTCGAAAAGGTTCCCCAGTCTGGGATTTTAGTCAGAACGAACGAAGCCTGGAAAGTTTATTAGGTAGAAGAGATTTTTTTTCTTTTCATATTTTTTTTTCTCCACGTGTTTGGGCACGTTTCCTTATAGCTGGGATGCCTGCTCCCTTCTTTTTATGGTACAGATTGTAAATCAATCTTAGAGGGAAAACTTTAAAGGGGGGAAAAAGTCACTCTCCCTCTTCCCTGAAAGCAGGCGAGGATTCCAGAAACGATGTGGAATGCCGTCCCCCGGCACCCAGACGGAGTTTCCATTCATTAGCTGGGCTGGCTTGCCAGAGTGAGCTGGAGTGGCCAGAGAAGTGCTCGCCATCAGGAGCACTTGGGAGGATAGATCAGGGGATATACGAAGCAGTCCAGTGATGTGGCATTTTCTACACACAGTCTGAGTAAATTATGGTCTTATCTTTGCCTGGCCACCGAATTGACACTTTCCCAACCTCAAATTCTCTTTTCTTAAACCGCCCTAACTACCGGTCTCTGAATCAACTGTGCATACGGTCCAGTCTTTAAGAACAACCACCCTCCACTCCTACCACAAAAAAAAAAAAAAAGAAAGAAAACCCTTCCCCATCTAAAGTCCTCCATCCAGTATCTTGAATCGCTTTCTAAAATGGCAAAGGGCTTTCGCTGCTGCCTCTTGGTTCCAAGGAATTAATTTCGGAGCTGCCTGGTTGTGCCCAGAACTTCAGTGGCGCCTCCCAGAAGGCAGTTTAGGTAATGTTGCCCCAGAGAGGCTGCCCTGCCCGCGTGTCCTGGCTCATTTTCCGCTGCTCCCCTTGGTCCCAAAGATGTGACGTGAGGAGCGGGCGCAGCCTAGAGAGACGTCAAAAAATGTTAGAAACCTAGAGATCGCTTATGCCTCCCCAAGGGATTGAAGTGTTTTTGGCTCGGGTGTCTTTGACCCACATCTGCATTTCAGAGTCTGCGCCTCTGAAAGCTCTCTTCAGTTCAAGCTAGAGACCTCAATCCCCTATTGTGAAGGTTTGTTTGCATTTGGGAGATTGGCAGCGATGGGTTCCAGATGGAGTTGAAATGCTGCCCTTATTTATTTTAAACTGGTTCCTCGCAGAGACCTGTGAATCGGGCTCTGTGTGAGCTCAGAAAAGGCTCATTCATGAGAGGAGAGGTCCGGTGGGCTCCCCCAGGCTCCCACTCTTAGCACAATGTCCCCCTCCCCCATCTCTCAGCCGCTACCATGGGGGCTCCAGTCCTTCTCTGGATGGCAAAGACAAACAATTCCCAGAAAGAGGCAGCTTTTTATAGGGCTCCTACAAAGGGTAACATACAGTACGGCTATAATTAGGGTAACCTTATAGGGCCCCATTGTGATGGTATCACCAGCCGTTTATTAACAGTAATTACGCCGATTAATGGTGCCGAGCTCCTCTGTCCACACCTAAGTTATCCAGTTACTACATTGGCTCCATTTTAAAGGAGCAGTGTTTGTACAGAAGCACACTGCCACATGTTTCAGTCATAGATAATTACTCTGGCTTTCTTTTTCATAATTTACCCACTGTCATACCTGACTCAGTTGTCCACTTTCTGGCTTTTGCTCAGCTTCTACCCACTGTCATACCTGACTCAGTTGTCCACTTTCTGGCTTTTGCTCAGCTTCTGACCTTTCTATGCTTCCTGAGGCCAGGTCCCAGTGATCCCCACAGGGAAAAATATCAACAGTATATGAGACTATTTCCTCTAGAGCTTTCCAGTTTTGCTTACAGGTATCCAGCCAACCTTGTCCCCACCTGGGTCAAGTCCCTGGATCACCAAGGGTGAACCCATCAACACAGCAAGCTGCATTCTAGAGTTCCCACATTTTCCTACATTTTCCCAAGGAGTTTCTGCGTATCATCAGGATTTGCTTACTCTATCAATATTATGCTTCTGAACTGGGACTATTTCCTCTGTGGAAAATGGAAAAATAAAAATCCTTTTATATTCAAATGGTAACACTGTCTCTTCCAGAGCAGTGAGAAGGTCAGTCTACTTTAGAACTCTCTTTTTATTCAGTCCTTGATGCCCCTACTTTCAGGTTTTTGATGAGAAAACCAGCTCTGAGCTCTCCTGAGCACATGCTGCCAATGCAGTCAGCTCTTTGGCACAGTATGCTCAGCTCCCTTGTCAACAAAGGACTCCTTTGCAACACAAATTCCAGATGGGATGGGACCACAAGCAGGACTCATCTTTGCTTTGCTCCCTTGGCCTTTTTGGGTAGTTGGGGTTGGATTGTCTAGACTTGACATGACTAGGCAATCTGTGCCCCTCCTAGCAGCTGGGGAGCTGACTGTTGTGGAAATGGAAGCTGGCTCTCTCTAAGGAGACATGACTAAGTGTCTTTAGGGACATCTTTAGGGACAACTTTAGGGACACAGATGATTCTGCATTCATTCATTCATTTCTTGTACAACAACTTTTAAAAGAAGCTACCATGATGGGCAAAGCATCGTTCTAATCACTGAAAGGAGAATATAACTATAAATAAGACACAATCCTTGCTGTTTGGGGAAGGTATATGTGCCTGATGCTTACATCATGTGTATCTTAACATAGGACTGAGAATTTTTGCTGTTCTATGACTCTTTAACTCCACACAGCTGTCCTAATCCATTGCAAAGCCGTTCTGAACATCTCCACTCGTCTCCCACCTTCCCCCCCCCCAAAAAAAACCCCCAAAACAAAACCCGAGTCCTTTAATAAGGTATCTGACATTGGAGACTGTTACTATATTTTGTGGCTAAAAGCTCTGACACATTCAACAGAATGCTTTTGAGGTCATATGTGGTTAACCAACCCAGTAAAACCTAGGCAAAAGGTAGGATAAACCAAACACTTCTCACTCTGTTTCTGTGAGAACTACCCAGCTTTTCATTTCTCCTGTGTAAATCACTTCATCTTCAAAGAGATGCCAATCCTAGAGGTGTCACTGGAATTATAGTTTCTTCCTCTCGCCTCCTCCACTCTGCCCTCTTTGTAGCTCAACTACCAGGAAATGGAGGAATTTAGGCTGGTATCCTACTCCTGAGAGCAGCTATTTCCAAAGGGCCTGAGAAACTGCAGAAAACATGCAGTGTAGCCAACTCTACTACCCTCCCTTCTGTCAGCTGTATTACTGGGCCTGGGCATTTCACTGGTGACAATATCTTTGGGGGGGGCATGGGGGAGACAAATCCTTTATGTTCCACTTTGTAGATGTCTCAGGAAAAAGTGATCTTTATTGACTTTGAATTTATCTCTTAGATCTGAGTTTATATTCAACTTTTTGAATTGTAATGATTGCTGCAACCAGTGCCAACATCATAATCCTATTTTTCTTTTTCTTTTCTGGCTTTCCTCTTTCTCACCCATTACTCCTACTTTCTTCCACATTCTTATCCTCCTCCTCTTGGTACAGAAAATGCAAACAGCTGTGTTCATGGAGGGCAGAGGTATAATGATAAGGATGTATGGAAACCTGAGCCTTGCAGAATCTGTGTGTGTGACACTGGGACTGTCCTGTGCGATGAAGTAATCTGTGAAGACATGAAAGACTGTCTCCACCCTGAGATCTCCTTTGGAGAGTGCTGCCCCACCTGCCCAACTGACCCACCCACCGCCAGTGGTTGTAATTTATTTATTTCTTGTTTCATAAATAAATTACTCGCATTCAGAGCAAAAGCATTCCCATGGATGGAGACCAGAGCCAGAAAGTAGGGGAAACTGGTCATCCATGGGACTCCAGCAGCTGGGACTGAAAAGAAAGGCCACTTCTTGCTTACCCAAGACCCTTGGGATCATTCCTCTGGCTAACTGATAGGGAATCTGAGACAGCAAAGGAGTTTTCTCTCTCTTCCCCTCTCTGCACTACCAGATAGTTACTGGTGGCACTAAAGCTTATTTTAGTCATCTGGCAGTCTATCTAATACCCTCTCAAGAGATCTAGTAATTACCATATCCGAAAAGAAGATCAAAAGCTCTTTAGCCAAGCCACAAATCATGTCTTCCTCAGTCACACACCATTACTCAGAGAAGCCCCTTCAAATACACAGTCACCAGATTGGGGAAGAAATCATCTGTTGGCCAGTGATGAGACAGAAAAGGCAGTTTTCCTCTGTTAAGAGCAGAACTTGGATAATTTTTCCCCCTTATCCCCCAATCAAGGATAGTGTTACTAGGTGAATTATGAATTGGGTTATAGAAGTCCTGTGTGTAGGGTGGGGAGA
>NW_027186800.1:0-11617 GCF_028583685.1 Petaurus breviceps papuanus | reverse complement strand
ATATATTTCTAACCCTTTCAACTACTGAGAAAAGTTTCATAAGTTACAATTATTGTTTTTCCATGTAGGAATGTTAATAGTTCAACTTTGATAAGTTCCTTATGATTCCTTTTCCCTGTTTACCTTCTCATGCTTCTCTTGCTTCTTGTATCTGAATGTCAAATTTTCTGTTCAACTCTGGATTTTTCAGCAAGAATGCTTGAAAGTCCTCTATTCCACTGAATGACCATATTTTCCCCTGAAACATGATACTCAGTTTTGCTGACTCTTGGTTTTAATCCCAGCTCCTTTGCCCTCTGGAATATCATATTCCAAGCCCTTCAATCCCTCAGTGTAGAAGCTGCCAGATCCTGGGTTATCCTGATTGTGTTTCCACAATATTCCTAGGAGTTTTCTTTTTGGGATCTTTTTCAGGAGGTGATTGGTGGATTCTTTCAACCTCTATTTTGCCCTCTGGTACTAAAGCATCAGGGCAGTTTTCTTTGAGAACTTCTTGGAGGATGATTTCTAGGTTCTTACTTTGGTCATGGCTTTCAGGCAGTCCAATCATATTTAAATTATCTCTCCTGGATCTATTTTCCAGGTCAGTGGTTTTTCCCATGAGATATTTCACGTTGCCTTCTATTCTTTCATTTGTTTGAATCTGTTTCACAGCATCTTGATTTCTCATGAAGTTATTAGCTTCCATTTGCTCCAATCTAATTCTGAAGCAATGATTCTCCTTATTGAGTTTTTGAGATTCTTTTTCCATCTGGCAAATTCGGCTTTTTAAGGAATTCTTCTCCTCATTGCCTTTTTGGGCCTCCTTTGCCATTTGAGTCAGTCTGTTTTTTAAGGTATTATTTTCCTCAGTCAGGCTGTTGACTCTCTTTTCATAATTTTCTTGTATTGTTCTCATTTCTCTTCCCAATTTTTCCTCCACTTCTCTTATTTCGTTTTCAAAATCTTTCTTGAGGTCCTCTGTGGCCTGTAACCAGCTTGTATTTTCCTTTGAAGCTTTTGGTGCAGGAGTTCTGGCTTCACTGTTTTCTTCCTGTTCCATGCTTTGCTCCTTTTTGTCCCCAACATAGGAGTGTATTGTTGGAATCTTCTGTCTGCTTTGTTTCCTTTGCCTGCTCATTTTGCCACTCAATTACTTGACTGAATTAGAAATAATATTTCTAAGTAATAGTGAGTTCACTCAGTTCCTAAGTTGCCTGAAATTTCTATGAACCCCAACATATATTGAAAGAATGTTTACTCCCTCAAACTTGCTTGCTTGCGTGCTTGCATGTGTTTTGGCCATACTTTAGTTCCAGGGACTAGCCATTCCTGAAACATAAACAAGGCGGTGATGAGAACTGGCTATTCTCTCAGCCTTGAAACTTGATTAATGACAACCCTACAGCCCATGTGGAGTCTACACAAAGAAGTTAAGACAAAACTAGACCTTAAATCATGCCATTAAAGTTTGGCGTGAAACTTTAATGTTTGGCAGCCTGCCTTCTTTGTTCTTACCCCATAAAAACCCCTGCTTCCAACTGCCTCTTTGGAATCTCACCCATGGAGAGGACACTCTGCCTGGGACCCTCCCATTCGGGACTCAGAGGCTGTACCCTGTGATTCCCCAGCCATGTTGATCGAGAGTTGGTGCTTCCCCAAATTGGTGATTTTTTTCTTTCTCTCCTCTTACTATTATTATTTCTTATTTTAGTTATGCTTGCTTTAATTGTGCTAGGCATTATTGATGCCAATTTAAGCTTCCTCGTTTCTATGTTCAATAAAACTCCTTCCTCTCTTAAGACTGTGTCATTAGTAGGTGCGAATCTGAACCCCATTAATAAAATCTCAAAACATTGACTTTTGGGCTTTTTGCCACAGTAGGACTCTGCCACCAGACAGGGGAGCTTTCGTCCCAAACGCTGGAGTTTTCTCAGCTGCCGGAGGTATTAGATGGGTGCCCTCTCTGAGGTCTCCACATTCTCTGGCAAGCTGGACACACACCCCAGAACCTCCACCCTAGACTGCAATCCAGATCCAAGCAGGTTAAAGCAAGAGCCATTACCCCTCAGACTGGTGCTTGGTCCCACTACACTCTGCAGGCCAAGAGCTGAAGCCGCCATGCAGCGCTGGGTTGCTGTGCTGGCGGCTTTTCGCCCTGGGCGTAAAAGCCACACACTCCCACTTACTGGTCCCAAAGTCCAGACTGTACTGACCTCTCACTTTGTCCTTTGTGTCTATGTGTTGCCTCTGGCCCGTGGCTGGTCAGGCCCGCCCTGGGGCTAAAGCCTTGGTGTGGTGCTGGGCTCCGCTCACAGAGCGCTGTGCTGGATTCCTATGGCCTGTTGGGCTGTCCTCAGCGGGAGGTTAGCTTCTCTGTGTCATTTTGTGGGTTCTGCAGCTCCAAAGTTTGTTTAGAGTCCCCTTTTTACATGGATTGGGGAGGGTGGAAGCCGGAGCCGCGGGGAGGTCGTGCTTCTACTCCTCATCTTCTACAGGGAGTTTTTTTCAACCTCTCAATTCCATGCCTTCCCTCTGTTAATTATTTTCTATTTATTCTGTCTAGAGTTTTTGTTGTTGCTGTTGTTTACTCCTGATTCTTTGTGACCGCATTTAGGGTTTTCTTGGCAAAGATCCTGAAGTGCTTTGCCATTTCCTTCTCCAGTTCATCTTACAGATGAGGACCTGAGGCAAACAAGGTTAAGATACTTGCCCCAAGTCACACAGCTGTAACCCTGTCCCAGTATGTGTTAGAGGCCAGATTTGAAATAAAAAAAAAAATGAGTCTTTCTAACTTTAAGCTCATTGCTCTATCCATTGTACCACCTACTTTCCCCATCTTGAACTTGTATTGTATATATATTTGTATATTACCTCTCCCATTATATAATAAGTTTCTTGAGGGCAAGGATAGTCTTTTGCCTCTTTTTATATCCATAGTACTTAGCAGGTGTAATGGTAATGTAATTTTGAACTTGAAGATCCCTTTTTTGTTGGCAAAAGTAGCGGGTACTTAACACTTAGTAACTGATCAAGCCTCTGATTGGGGGAACAGAAGGTATGAACTCCTGCCTTGTTACTTACATAACAGGAAGTTGGCTGAAGGAAGTGAAGTAGGTAATACTGTGTATGTAGGAGGGGCCCCAGAGATGCACAGTCAGAATTTCCTTGAGACTGAGATCTGGTGGTAGAACAGCTATAGAAAAATGGAGAACTGAGTCCTGAGAATTTGTGATGGTGGAGTTCTTCTGAACAGGATCCCAGGAGCCCAGATCCAGGAGCCCCAGAGCCCAGGAGCCAGGAGGCCAGATGACTGAAGCATAACCAGTATGCTGAGACTTTGTTTGTTTGTGACTTGGTTGAGCCTTGAATTCCTTGGAGCAGAAATGGTGAAGGAGCTGACATGGACCAGACCCTGTGAAAGCCATTGTGGAGCAGGACCTCCCCAGAGAGCTGGTCAAGGGAACGGTCTGCCATTGAACCCAGGTAGAATCTGGGACCATGGAAGGGGATCCAGGGAATCTGAGAACAAGCCCCAAGTCAAGATGAAAAAAAGACCTCTCCTTGGGTACTGAGTAATTATGGAATTATAGTTTACTAGTGACCTAAGGGGTGGAGGGTTTTGTGTATGATACTTAGTAAGACTTTACTGAATAAGTGACTGATAGTACTTTGAGTACTTTGACTATTATTACTGATTAGTGACTGATTGAGTTAATCAAGACTTTGCCCCAAGAATGGAAGACTTTGAGACTACTGATTAGTGAATAATTGAGTTAATTAAGACTTTGCCCCAAGAGTGGAAGACTTTGACTGTGTACTTTAATACTACTGATAAGTGACTGATTGAATTAACTTGAGTGACTATTTTGTGACTGATTGAATTAACTTAAGAGTGACTATTTTACTTTGAGACAATGTTGTGAATATTATATTGTGATTTTCTGTGATAAGTTGAAATATGGTGAATGCTGTATTTTGAATTATGCTGTACCTTGATTTTCCAAGGATGTTTTGCTTTTGTTATGGAGCAAATAGAGTGATCACTATACTGAGTAATCAGAGCCTTAAAAAAGCTGTTCACAGTAGCAGTTCTTCTGGAAAGTTTCTGTGCATGGCATTACAGCAAGGTGCCTGGCACAAAGTTGGTGTTTAATAAATGTTTATTGATTGATTAATAATAATAATATCATTTCATAGTGCTTATAGATATGCATGCGTTTTACATGTAGTATTTAAAATTGGTCCTCATGCTATTGTTATCCCCATTTTACAGATAGGAAACAGAAGCTGAGAAAGATTTAGTGACTAATGCAGTCAAAGAGCTGTTCAAGTCATATCTTCTTGACTCAAAGTCAAAGTATATACTCCACTACCTACCGTGTCTTCAATGGACTTCCTCAAGCTATATAAACAACCTTCCTAGCCATATAAACCCCCAATGGGAGCCTGATTCTTATTTGGTTATAGAATTAGTGATGCTTATATCATCCAGTAATCTAGATGCTAGAGCAGAGGTTCTCAAACTTATTTGGCCTACTGTCCCCTTTCAAAAAAAAAATACTCAGCACCCACTGAAAATCTTCCTTTAACCTTTTAGTGTTAGGATTTGTTCTTTTTTTTTGAAATGTGCATCATTTCAAAAAATATATTGATTTTTTTTGGAAAGAGGGTTTTCCTGTATTGAAATTTTGATGACACAATATAGTGTCATGTAACTGCACAGAGCCATATAAGTAATCACACACACATATTCCTGCATCAGTATGCTGGACTTCCCTACATGCTCACTTGTCAAGACTTTCTTGTTAAGATCTATCAGAAGACTTGACCCCTGATCAGTTATAACTTGCATTTTTTAAGTTTATTTGGAAAATAATGTAATCACTATGTCTAGGGGCAAGTAAAAACTTCTCAGAGAGTCTTGGATTGCTAACTTCTCTCTTCCTCTGCCGTTACTGCTGTCAATCAGCAGTAAGCCCTTTTGGGAGTCTTTGGACCCCCACCTTCAATTCTTTGTCTGATTTCCTGCCTCTGTCAGCCCCTTGTCCTGGCCAGTGGGAGTCAGGGTCAGCCTGAGCTCACTCCCCCAACCAATGGGGGTGAGGGACAATGGAGGAAATATGACCCTGCTGTGTTAGGGTTTAAAAACTTTGTTTGCCACCCCTTGTGTGCCTCTTCCTCATGATCAGTCATGGAGAAGACTGCCCTTTTCTCCCAGGGAAGAGAATAAATTCCTGTTCTTATCCTAAGAGATCTCCATGTTCTTGATCAAATTTTGGATGAGGTTTTTTTCATCCCAAACAGATGGGGGCTTGGTGGCTTCAGGATCCATCCACTTGTGGGCAGCTTCCTCCCCTCTTTGTTCTCGGCACAGGAGCCCACCAAAATTTTTGCCCATGGTCTCCAGACTTGGGGGGGGGGTGGCTGCTCTAAATGGACAGAATCTGGGAGGGAGATGCATTTTCTAGATAAGAACAGGAATGAATGGGAAGACAGGAGTTAAAGTGAGACAAAAGTCCACCAGGTTGATGAGAGGGGCAGTCATGAAAAGTGTATGCATATAGCCCAAAAGGTAAGCAATATCTTATGGGTCCTACTAAGTTATTAATTTGATAGGCTTTTGTTAACCTGGAGAGATTAGCAACAACTCCCAGCTAAGACTAAGGGTGTACTCAGAGATAGGGATGCCATTTGATAAGTGCCTGGGTGACTGGGAGATGGGATCTCGGTATCTAATTTGTTAAGTCTCTGACTGGGAGATGGGGGTGACCCCTCTGGGTAAAATTTTTCCTTATAAGTGGCAATGCTCAGTAAATGTCCATGTGCCATGGGGAAGGAACTAAGATAGTTGGTGAAAGGAACAGTTTGTCAAGTAAAATTGGCTTGGATTTGTTATGTCTGTTTCTGTGTAAAGTGTCTGTCTGTGTGTGTAATTAATAGCCTCTGTGTGTTCAAGGACAGTAATGGCAACTGTTGAACTTTCTTGGAATGAAGCTTTCTCTTTGTCTCCCCCTCCATCTTCCATAGGGTGGATTGGAGTAAGAGAGAGATAAGAAAAGGGAGAGGGGGAGGAGCTCTCCACCCTCTGAAATGGAAAGGGAGAGGGGGTTAGGACTTGCACACCCCCTCCCTCTGGAGGGAATTGAGGAAATTGAAAAATATCTCTCCCTTTCTGGGACTGTGGGGTCGAGGATGGAGACAGCTGGTTGGGTGAGGTAGAGCACTCCTCAGGCTTCTCATTCTCTCTCACCACCCTTCTTAGAAGAATGGCAGGGAGGGAGCCTTCACTGAAAGGAGATTCCTTGATGATAATTTGTTTCCTGTGTAAAGTGATTTGTGAAAGGGATTTCTAAATAAAACAAGCTCAGTAAGAAATTTGGTCTCCAAAACTTAAAGAAAAGGCACCTTGCTCTGCTTGAGTGAACTTTTAACCCTGTGTTGTTCCCCCTGCACCCTGATTTACCCTGTGTTGTTCCTTCCCCTCCCTTGTGGGACTTTGGGGAGGTGGTTTTCTTTGAGGGTCTCTACTCCCTGGTTTCCAGGTCTTTGTACCATGTGTTTTTAACTTAAAATAGATATGCATTTCCTAATCTTTTCTTTTAAAGTACTAAGAGTACTGGGCCTTAGAAATTAAAGTGTTACAAAAATAAGCAACTATCTCTATGCATTCTAACTTCTGGCCAAAATTTTGAATGCTTAGAAAGAGACAATAAAGGGAGAGAATCTTCTCCCCTCAAATCAAAGAGGCAGGCAGACTAGCATTTAACCATTTCCTACCTCACCTAAAAGAGAAAAGTTTTGCGCAACAGGATTACAACTGAAAGGCAACTGAATTCATTCTGGTCATTTTCGAAGAGTGTCACTCTTAATTCGATGCTTAAGATAAGTGCTATTTGGCACTAAGGCAAATTTCGGAAATACATAGATCTATAAAAGAGACACCTCAGAGGTGAAGCCTTGACCTCTCCAGTACAAAGGGGACAGTTGGGTCCCACTCACTCAATTTGCAGATTCAAAGCTCTCACTTTCAAAGAAGTTTCTAAGGAGTAGACACATAAGTGAAATTTATGGGAGTAAAAGTTAGAACAGATAAAAACAGTTGAGCAGATTCTGTTAAAGCCTCTCCAACCAGATCTGATTAAGGAAAGGGAGTGCTGAAGAATAGTAGGGAATTTGAGTTACTCTCCCCCCATTTGAAAAAAAGGGGGAGGCATAACAGCTATATTGAGGGTCCCACTGGGCACAGCCCTGGGACCCTGGGCACCCTGAAACCCAAACCTCTAGGCATGCAGATGACCCTCTGTCCTTTCAAACCCCTGGGTCCACAAACAATCTTTGCAACTGTAGGGAGAGGAGAAAAGCTTCTGCACTTTGTAAGCCCAATTTTCTATCAATAATTTTTGTACGTGATGATTTGGAAATGAAATCAATGTCATAATGTCATTGTGTTATTATGATATCTCTAAACTGTAAAATTCTCTTATACTGAAAAAGTCAGTGACCATTGTGAGTCAGAAATGGTGTTAGATAAAGCAATATTTAATTTGAATTTTGCTGAAACTAAAAGATGGAGAAAAATTGTATAAAGCCAGTTATGTTACTTTATCAATTCTGCTAACCCTGTCATATAATGTGTACATCTGCTATTTAGAAAACCAGTTATTTGTACCTTTACCTGTAATTAAAGAGGTTACAGCAATTTTTTAAAATCTGGATTGCGTTGCATGTGAATTGGATTTTTTTTATGCTATAAAATCTTATTATTTAAAGCTGTTATATTTGGGTTACAAACAGGTATTAATAATACTGCCGATATTATGATAGCTCATTTAAAAATTTTGGCTATTATGGAAAAATATAGTGATTTAAAGTTACAGTTTCCACCTTATTAATGATGAGATGAATGATTCTCAGTGCAAGGTGAACTGGAAATGTGTTTTGTACAACTCTTATTGACCAAATGAAAAACGTTGAAAGGAAAATATATATGTATATTTATTATATAGTATATATATAGTATATATATATATATATAATATGGATATATTGGTGTTCATCTGAAGGTTTCAGAATGTAAATGATTTCTGGTGATAAGTTAATTGGCTGTGTGGCACTAAAGCAAGTTTTAGTCTGTGTATAACAATTTGAAAAACACATCCAGTTGATTTAAGGTTAAGCTTTCTGTTGCAAATTTCTGTGATCAGAACAAGTAGTCAGTAAAAGATATTAGTTCCTTTGTGTTAGCTTACTGGGAAATCTCTAATATTTTTCATCTAAAATCAGAACATTGGGCAGAAAGTATGCAAACTGCTTAAGACTAAACTTTGTGATATCCAGGAACCCTGGAAGTAGCTAGGAATTTAATATGTAATATTATTTGAAACTTTCCAATTAATTTTTCTTTCATAAAAGTTTGGTGATTATTCCTCTTAACACCAGGATAAATTCAAACTGATTTTAAAGAAAGGAAATACTTTTAGAGGAGATGTTTTGAAAGGTCTTGTGTGTTACATTTTTGAAGGTTCAGTAAAATTCAAGATGAGTTATTGTTAAATTAATGCGATAAGTTGTAAAGCAGAAGAGATCTTGCTGTTTTAATCTGAATTTGTGGTTATTACATGGCCTAAGCATAAGTTAATATTTGTATTTGAACATATAAGTGAAAATTTTAGATTCCTGAAGTATCCCACTCTTCCAATACAATTAGGGAAGAATAAACAAACTTGCAAGGACCTAAATCCACCAGTCTGTGGGGTTTAGCCATTAACCTCTCTGCTTTGTTAAGCTGGAATTCCAGTACAGGCCAGTTATGTCAGTAAAAGAATAACTTATGAGCTATCTTGTTTTATGGTTAAAAATGTAGAGGAAGGCTGAATGATGGCTTTGAGAAATTCAGAAAGCTGATAAAGGATTGATTAGAAATATGAAAGGCAGAAAGATTTGTAGATTGATTTCATAATTAGTAGCTAAATCAAATTGTAAATAGTCCTATCTGAAGGACACTAGTCTGTATTTATTTGCTATTTAAGACTTGGGGACTGCAATTTACTATTGGTTTAAGTTTTGATTATAGGGATCTTTGTCTTAAAAGCCAATAATGGGATGGCAGGGGCTGCAGGCTGAAAGCTGCTCAAGGTGTGTGTCTGCGCCTAGGAAAAATTTGGAGACAAACTTGGACACTGCCCAGGTGGGATCTCTCTGACTCTATTTTCCAATTGTGCATTTTCTTTCTAAAAAGGAAAACCTCCACACTTATTTATGCCTAAGCTCTGCTTTCAGCACCTGGTGGCTATCTGAATGTTTACCTGAAATGACTCATGCCCGGAATCAAACAGGGCTAAGGAAATTTTCCTTCTAGCAAGATTTATGACATTGTCCTTCTTTTTCTTTTATAGCAAACTCATTGAGAAGTAAAATTGAGGGACAAATAAGTGAATGAATAAATATAGAGATGATATCCTTCAAAGGAGGAGATAAGTAATAAGGGAAAATGTAATACAATAGATGCCTAATTGATTAGGATAGTAAAGTTTGAAGAGAACAACAGGATCAGACTCAGATATTCCCCCTAGAACTATATACAGGTGTATATGATTGGCTTCCAAAAATGGTCTATTATGAGAATTTAATCTTTGAGCATGTTTGGGAATAAGATCAAAGGTTTGGATTTCAGCACAAGGACTGTATAAGATAGTGGTAAGGGTGAAAATAATGTTACTTTATTAAAGCATCTATCTGATAATTTTTAAAAGGGCAGATGAAATCATTTTTTAAAATAGATCTTTGCATTTTGAAAGATTCCTATACCAGGTACAGGATTTAGGAAAGATGGAAATAACAAAGAATAAATAAACTGGAAATTCTCTGAAGTTTCAAAATGTGGGATTAATTTTAAGTGATTGTACTAATGTATATCAAGTCAGAATTATCTGGTAACCTATAGGTCGCAAATGGAGAAGCAGAACTCCCTTTTCGAATCATATGAGGCATCTGGGATTCAAAAGTGTTGTTTAAATGAAATAGGTGACTGGGATACAAGGTATTGGATGTCAATTGACATTGGTAATAGTAATCCTGTTAATTTGTATGGTTTGTAAGTTTTCTTGGTTATCTTGGTGACATGACCTTTCTAAAAGTTTATATTGTGAGTCATCTAAGAAATTTAATCTGTACCTGACTTAATGTAATCACGCAATTTTGTAAAATTGTGAGAAAACCTTATTGTATTGCTTGAGCCTAGCCCTGTGTGGCTAAGAAAGCTGAACTATTTGTTTATACTGTTTGGACCTAGTCTTGCACGGCTGGGAAACTGGACCTTTCTTTATATGTGCCCTTGGTGTCAAATCATATGTTTCTGAGAACTCTGTCAGGTCTGGCTGGTGGTGCCAGCTTGCACATATGAACTCTAGTCATCTAAATATTACCCCTCCTCTGAACCAAGGGATCTGAAAAAGACGACATCAGATGCAGACAGCTTTCCCAAGAGTCCAGACTTGGCCTTTACCAGGACTGCTTCTTTCCTGGAGACCCCATCTTGGGAAGATGAGTAATCAAGTGAGAAATTTTCAGAGGGTGAAAAGAAAGGCAGGATTATCTGGGGGGAAGTGAGAATTTCTCAGACAGTCTTGTATTGTTAAATTCTTTCTTCCTCTGCCATTACTGCTGTCAATCAGCAGTAAGCCCTTTTGGGAGTCTTTCGACCCCCATCTTCAGTTCTTTATCTGATTTCCTGCCTCTGTGAGCCCCTCCTCCCAGCCATCGGGAGTCAGGGACAGCCCGAGCTCACTGCCCCAACCAATGGGAGCGAGAGACAATGAGGGAAATAAAACCTTGCTGTGTTAGGGTTTAAAAACTTTGTTTGCCACCCCTTGTGTGCCTCTTCCTCGTGATCAGTCATGGGGAAGACTGCCCTCTTCTCCGAGGGAAGAGAATAAATTCCTATTCTTATCCTAAGAGATCTCCATGTTCTTGATTAAATTTTGGATGAGGTTTTTTTTTTTCATCCCAAACAACTATGACTTTAACTCTGTTAACAACAGATGAAACATGTATGGTTTTTCAAATTTTTATTTTCTTCTCTTCTTTCCTTATGCTTCTACCACCCCCTTATTTTAGTCAATAGCCCCCAATTACACCCAAGGCTACTACTACCCTCTCTGATCATTCCAGTGCCCCTCAGGGGGCAATATCACCCACTTTGGGAACCTATGCACTAGAAATTTAACAGTACCAGAACCCAGCTAAAATGGGTATCCTGTTAGGAAAAAAGAACAGAAAGAGGGCAAGAAGTGGAACAATAAGCATTTATATAGTGCTTACTATGTGCAAGACACTATACCAAGTTCCTCCAAAATATTATCTAATTTGATCCTCCAGTGTCACCACCTCCACTCTGTCACAATCCTCAACTAAGATCAGGGATGAAACAGCAATACTAGGACCTGCAACTCTCCAGATGCCCCAGAGGCCATGCCTCCCCTCATCCTAAGAAAGTCAATCAACTCAGCTTTGGAGAGGGTTGTAGAACAGAACTGCTCACACTAACATTCACAGGGTGAGTAAATGTGTCCCATCTGTCTGTTACCAGATAGGCCCTACAATTGAGCCTAATATTCTATGGATTATATATATATAT
>NW_027186799.1:0-26416 GCF_028583685.1 Petaurus breviceps papuanus | reverse complement strand
AGGAAGGAAGGAAGGAAGGAAGGAAGGAAGGAAGGAAGGAAGGAAAAAAGGAAGGAAGGAAGAGAAAAACAGTATTCTTTGTTTTGTATTCAGATTCTTTAAGTTCTTTCTCTGGGGATGGATAGGATTTTTCATGATGTGTCCTTTAGGATTGTCTTGGATCATTGTTTTCTGAATATAGCTAAAGCATTCAGTTGTTCATCATACAATATTGCTGTTACTGTATACGATATTCTTCTGGTTCTGCTCACTTCACTCTGCATCAGTTCATATAAGTTTTCCAGGCTTTTCTGAAATCATCCTGCTTGTCATTTTTCATAGTACAGCAATATTCCATTACAATAGTATACCACAACTTGTTCAGCCATTCCCCAATTGATGGGCCTTCCCTAAATTTTCAATCCTTTATCACCACAAAAAGAATTGCTATACATATTTTTGGACAAATAGGTGTGCACCCCTACCACCTTTTTTTTTTATCTCTTTGGGATATAGATCTAGTAGTTGTTTTGCTGAGTCAAAGGGTATGCATAGTTTTATAGCCATTTGGACATGGTTCCAAATGCTTCTCCAGAATGTTTGGATCAGTTCACAGCTCTACCAACAATACATTAGTTTCCCAGTTTTCCCATATCCCCTCCAACATTTATAATTTTCCTGTTCTGTTTTATTAGCCAATTTGATAGGTGTGAAGTAGTACTTATTTTAATTTGTATTTCTCTAATCAAGAGTAATTTGGAGCATGTTTTCATATGACTATAGATAGCTTTGATTTCTTTGTCTAAAAAATTCCTGTTCATATCCTTTGACCATTTATCAATTGGGAAATGACTTGTATTCTTATAAATTTGACTCAGTTTTCTATATATTTGAGGCCTTTATCAGAGATAATGCATGTAAAAAATTTCCCCCCAGTTTTCTGCTTTTCTAAATTTGGTCACATTAATTTTGTTTGTGCAAAAACCTTTTAGCCAATTATAATCAAAATTATCCATTTAACATTTCATAATACTCTCAATCTCTTGTTTGTTCCTAAAGTCTTCCCTTATTCATAGATATGACAGGTAAACAATTCCACACTCCCCTAATTGGCTTATGTATCACCCTTTATGTCTAAATCATATACCTATTTTGACCTTATTTTGGTATACAGTGTAAGATGTTGGTCTTTACCTAGTTTTTGCCATTTCTATTTTACCCTCTGTTTCTAAGTTATGAGGGCAGTTTTCCTTGATAATTTCTTATGATATGATGTCCAAGCTCTTTTTTTGATTATGGCTTGCAGGTAGTCTAATAATTCTTAAATTATCTCTCCTCAGGGGCGACTAGGTGGCACAGTGAATAGAGCACTTGCCTTGGAGTCAGGAGGATCTGAGTTCAAATCTGGCCTCAGACACTTGACACACTCACTAGCCGTGTGACTTTGGGCAAGTCTCAAACCCAATTGCCCTCCAAAAAGCAAAAAAAAAATTATCTCTCCTCAATCTCTTTTCTGGGTCACTTGTTTTTCCAATGAGAAATTTCACATTTTCTCCTATTTTTTTCTTTCTTTGGTTTTGTTTTATCATTTCTTGATGTGTCATGGGGTCATTAGCTTCAACTTGCCTAATTCTAATATTTAAGAAATTATTTTCTTCAGTGAGCTTTTGTATCTCCTTTTCCATTTGACCATTTCTACTTTTAAGGAGTTGTTTCTTTAGTGAATTTTTGTATATATATTTCCATTTTTTTCTGCTTCCTTCACCAAGATGTTGACTTTTCATGATTCTCTTGCATTATTCTCACTACTTTTCCAAATTTTTCTGATACTTCTTCCAATAATTAATTTTTAAATCCTTCTGAAGTTCTTTCAGGACTTCTTTTTGGGCCTTAGACCAATGCACTTTTTTCTTTCAGGTTTTGCATGTTGCCATTTTGACATTGTCTTCTTTTAAGTTTTTGGCTTGATCCTTCCTGTCACTACAATAACTTTCTATTATCAGGATTAAAAAAAATTTCTCTCATTTTTCTGCCTATTTCATGACTTTTTACTTCATATAAAAGTTGGACTTTACTCTTGGAATGGAGAGGACACTGTCCTAAACCTCTTGTGCCAGGACTGAGGCCCAGATGGTGCTGGCTTGTACTGGGCCTTAGAACTAGATGCTGGCTTATGCTGGAGGTGGGGCCTTGCTACTTCCTTCTTCTGGGGGCAGGTCCTTGCTGCTGACTTGCCCTTAGAGAAGGGTATCACTGCTGACTTTAACCAGGGGCAGAACCTCACTTCTTGTTAGCATTGGGTGTGAGGTGTCTGGTGGTTTGTTCTGGGGCTTGGAGCCTCACTGCTTGCCTCCTGGGGTTCAGCCTACTGCTGAATTGCTCAGGCACCATTATCATGATTTTTTCCCACTCCAGTGAGATCCTCCAAACTGTACAGGATTGGAAAATTACTTTACCACTCCAAATTTGGTTTTGATGCATTATTCCAAGGTTGTTTGGAAGGGAATATGGTAGAGCTCAGGCAAGTTCCTATGTCACTCCACTATCTTGGCTCTGGGAGTCTTCAAATGATTTCTGAGATTACTCCCAATGCCATGTTATAACAGCAAGGACCCTAGCATACTCAGGATGACTGCTAGCATAGGTTCTTTGATCTGCTTTTCTAAAGGAAAGCAACTGAAAAGGGGTTAACAATCTTACTTTAATCAAACATATACATGCACACACATATAATTCACTTAGATCAGGGGAAAAAGTTAGCACTCTGAACTTCAGAAAATACAAACAGGCAAAAAATAAAGACAGAGAAAATAATACAATTCAACAGACCAACAGACAGGGCTTCTAGCTGTCTGACCATTGCATATATACATAATTCATTACCAGAGAGAGAAGCACCAACATTTGGGTTTTCAAAGCCAGGGGGCTCAACAGCTACCCAGAGTCTCATCTGGCCAAATCATACTCTTCCCATAAATGAGCCCCAAAGCAAAACCTCACCTCAGAGTATATATAGCCTTCTTCAGGGTCAGAGGACATCACAAACTTAGTGACCCATTGCCTAATTACAAAGTAACAAAGGTATGGACCTTCTTGAAAAACAAACCTCCCCCCAATCAAGCCCCTACTATTTGATTCCACTTGAGGTCCATTATGGGGCAGGGAAGAGCTTCAAATTCCCTTACCATTACACATGTCTATAAGTCTATGTGTTGTTGCTATTGTTGTCATTGTTCAGATGTGTCTGATTCTTTGTGACCTCATTTGAGGTTTTCTTGGCAAAGATACTGGAGCGTTTTGCTATTTCCTTCTCCAGCTCATTTTACAGATGAGGAAACTAAGGCAAAGTTAAGTGACTTGCTGAGGGTCACATAGCTAGGAAGTGTCTGAGACCAGATTTGAATCGTGAATATGAGTCTTCCTGGCTGCAAGCTATCCTGTGTGCCACAAGAGCTCTAGATTCAGAGTTAGGAGACAAAGATTATAGTGACTCTCCTACTAACCAAATAAGTGACTGAAAACCTTAATCTCCTCATCTGTAAATCAAGGCAGGGTAAATTAAATGATCTCTCAGGTCTCTTTCAGCTTTAAATCATATGATCTTATCAATACCTGATTAATTTTGTTATCAAAAGTCCTGGAAAATTTCTTTTAAATACTCCCAATTTCAGATACATTCTTTTGGTGCCATTCACAGATAAGGAAAAAGCAAAAAAAACCCAAAAACCAAACCCAATATGTCAGACCATTTCTATCAGTTTGGTTGGGAAGATCTATGGCCACTGTTTCAGAGGCGCCTTCCAGCTCTAATGCTCTACCACATTTTGCTTTGTATGCACAGGAGAGGCAATATGCATGCAGCACAATCAGTCACCAACAGAATAACAAGCTTTCTTCTGCAACACTTCTTTTTTAAATTTTTTTGTGCCTGTTTTTAGTAAATCAAAGATATATCCTCAGAAATGCCTTCTAACATCAATTTATTCCTTTCTGCCAGATTTTGAGTTACAAATTTTCTCCCCATTTTCCCCCTACCCACCGCCCCAAAATAGCAGTCCCACAGGATATCCCCTCCTCCAATCTGCTCTCTCCCATATTTTCTCTCATACCCCTTTCAACTTTTCCAGTGGATCTCTATGCCTCAGTGCCTTTATATCTTATTTCCCAATTGCATGTAAAATAGTATTAATAATAGTATACACACACACACACACATATATATATATACATATATATTTGAATATTTGATTTTAAAACTTTGAATTCCAGATTCATTGCCTTTCTTCCTTGTCATCCACCCTTACTGGGAAGATAAGCAGTTCAGTATAGGTTGTACATGTGTGGCTGATGCAAAACAATAACATAGTGGATATATTGTAAGACTGACTATATTTCCCTCCCTCCTATCCCACCTCCCACTTGTTCTATTCTCTACTTTGATCCCATCCCTTTTCAAAAGTGGGTGCTTCCAACTTCCCTCCCCCCAAACGTGCCCTCCCTTCCATCATCCCCCCTCTAATCCCCTTCCCCCCCTACTCTCCTGGAGGGTGAGATACCTTATTTAGTGTGTATTTCATTCCCTCCTCAAGCCAAATTCAATGGGAATAAGGCTGACCCATTCTCTTTTGCTTTCCTATTCTTCCCCTCCATTGTAACCATTTTCCCTTGCGTCTTCTGTATGAGATAGTTTACCCCATTCTGTCTCTCCCCATCTCCTCTCATTATATTCCTCTCTCACCTCTTAATTTCACCTTTTAAGTATCATTCCTTCCTGTTAAATTGGTCCTGTGCCCTCTATCTATGTATACCTGTAAACATATATACATACATTCACATATGTATTCATATGCCCATATACCCTCATATATATATATTTTTTTCTATTCCCTTCAGCTACTGAGAAAAGTTTCATAAGTTACAATTATTGTTTTTCCATGCAGGAATGTTAATAGTTCAACTTTGATAAGTTCCTTATGATTTGTTTTCCCTGTTTACCTTCTCATGCTTCTTTTGCTTCTTGTAATAAGAATGTCAAATTTTCTATTCAACTCTGGTTTTTTCAGCAAGAATGCTTGAAAGTCCTCTATTCCTCTGAATGGCCATATTTTCCCCTGAAACATGATACTCAGTTTTGCTGGGTAGGTGACTCTTGGTTTTAATCCCAGTTCCTTTGACCTCCAGAATATCATATTCCAAGCCCTTTGATCCCTCAATGTAGAAGCTGCCAGATCCTGCGTTATCCTGATTGAGTTTCCACAATATTCAAATTCTTTCTTCCTGGCTGCTTGTAATATTCTCTCCTCAATCTGGGAATTCCAGAACCTGGCTATAATATTCCTAGGAGTTTTCTTTTGGGGATCTTTTTCAGGAGGTGATTGGTGGATTCTTTCAACCTCTGTTTTTCCCTCTGATTGTAAAACATCAGGGCAGTTTTCTTTGAGAACTTCCTGGAGGATGATTTCTAGGTTCTTACTTTGATCATGGCTTTCAGGTAGTCCAGTAATTTTTAAATTATCTCTCCTGGATCTATTTTCCCATGAGATATTTCACATTGCCTTCTATTCTTTCATTTGTTTGGATCTGTTTAACAGCATCTTGATTTCTTATAAAGTCATTAGCTTCCATTTGCTCCAATCTAATTCTGAAGCAATGATTCTCCTCAGTGAGCTTTTGAGATTCTTTTTCCATCT
Source organism: Petaurus breviceps papuanus (assembly GCF_028583685.1). NCBI lineage: Eukaryota > Metazoa > Chordata > Mammalia > Diprotodontia > Petauridae > Petaurus > Petaurus breviceps. The sequence goes on along the minus strand of NW_027186799.1, from coordinate 20,747 downwards.
GGCAAATTTGGCTTTTTAAGGCATTCTTCTCCTCATTGCCTTTTTGAGCCTCTTTTGCCATTTGAGTTAGTCTGTTTTTTAAGGTGTTATTTTCCTCAGACAGGCTGTTGACTCTCATTTCATAATTTTCTTGTATTGTTCTCATTTCTCTTGCCAATTTTTCCTCCACTTCTCTTATCTGCTTCTTAAGGTCCTCTATGGCCTGTAACCAGCTCACATTTTCCTTTGAAGCTTTTGGTGTAAGAGTTCTGACTTCACTGTCTTCCTCTGGTTCCACACTTTGCTCCTTTTTGTCCCCAAAATAGGAGTGTAATGTTGGAATCTTCTGTGTGCTTTGTTTCCTTTGCCTGGCCAAGTTGCTCCTCAGTCACTGGACCCCTGGGCTTTTTGCCACAGTAGGACTCTGACAACAGACAGGGGAGCTTTTGTCCCAAATGCTGGGGTTTTCTCAGCTGCCAGAGGTATTAGATAGGTGCCCTCTCTAATGTTTCCACACTCTCTGGCAAGCTGGACATACACCCCAGGACCTAGACTGCAATCCAGATCCAAGCAGGTTAAAGCAAGAGCAATTACCCCTCAGACTGGTGCTTGGTCCCCCTACACTCTGCATGCCAGGAGCTGAAGCTGCCATGTGGAGCTGGCTGGATGTGCCAGTGTTTCAACGGCTTCTCACCCTGGGGGCAAAAGCCATGCACTCCTACTTACTGGGTACCAAAGTCCAGACTGCACTGACCTCTCACTTTGTCCTTTGCATCTATGTATTGATAAATCTGGAAACGGCCACAGCTGCAGCTGATCTAGTGTCCCTCAGGCTGGCAGCTGGTCAGGCCCACCCTGGGGCTAAAGCCTTGGCTGTGGGGCGGGTCTTGGCTCTCAGAGCACTGTGCTGGATTCCTGCCAGCCTGCCGGGCTGTCCTCAGCAGGAGGTTAGCTTCTCTGTGTCATTGTGTGGGTTCTGCAGCTCCAAAGTTTGTTCAGAGTCCCCTTTTCACATGGATTGGGGAGGGTGGAAGCTGGAGCAGCATGGAGGTCCTGCTTCTACTCCACCATCTTAACTCCACCCTCACCTTTAAAGTTCTATGTTCTAAATTATAAAGTCTCTTCCAGATATAATGTTCTCTAATAGTCTGATCTGGAAAGTGTAAAAAATATTTGTTCATCTCTTTCAACCATTTCTCAATTTGGGAGTTACTTTTATTTTTCTAACTTTGAGATTTTTTTTCCCCTTCAATTAACTGTTCCCCTTCTAATCTTAGCTGTATTGGATTTGTTTATGCAAGACTCTTTAATTTTATGTAAGCAAAATTGTCTATTTTTTCTTCTGTGATGCTCTCTATCTCTTGTTTGTTCATGAACTCTTCTGCTATTCATAGATTTGAAAGGTGATGGGTTCCTTGTTCTTCTAATTTGTTTGTGTTTTCACCTGTTATATTTAGACCATGGATCCATTTGGAGCTTGCCTTAGTATTTGGTGTGAAGTATTGGTCTAAACCTAATTTCTTCCAGACTATGGCCCCATTTCTCCAGCAGTTTTTGTGAAAGAGTGAGTTCTTACCCCAGTTGCTTGAGTCTTTGGGTTTGTCAAATACCAGTTTCCTGGATTCATTTACTTTTCTATTTTGCATAGCTATTCTGTTCCACTGATTGACCTTTCTATTTTTTTTAAACAAGAACTAATTTTTTTCATTATTATTGCTAGACTCCCTTCCTTCTTACTCTTTTTCCCATTGTTTCTCTTGAGATCCTTGATTTTTAAAAATATGGAAAGACTTGGACCTATGAAGGAAGATGCTATCTGCCTCCAGAGAAAGAAATTACAGTGAGAAATATGCATGGTATGGTCTTACATATATGTATACACATATATATGTATGTTTATAGAAATCCATGTATTTGAAAGTGTTTTATATGTATGTATGTATATATGTATTACTATATATATCTCCATATTTAATTGTAGCCTTCTTTGGGGGTGGGGAGGAAGAGAGGGAGAAAAAAAATTAAAAGTGCACAGAAGAGAACAAAAGAAAACTTAGAAGGAAGCAAAGAAAAGTGGGGTAGCTTTGAAAACAATGTGTACTATTTATTACATAGGTTTTCTTGAAATAGAAATTTATTGTTTTCTGTTGAATCCTCTCATGTTCTTCTATGTACATGGAAATGTTCTTTTTTCCCCTTTTATCATTTTGTACTTAAGTTTAAAATTAAGAAAAATTTACCAAGTAAGAGATTCTTGACTTTTTGTTTTTCTGCATTAATTTTATTATTTTTTATGGTTTCATAGAGTAATCCTTTGATAATTTGATTAATATGGCACTGAATAATTATATTAATTTAGGTAGTATTGTTATTATTTTACATTAGCTTGGGCTACCCACTATCAATTAATATTTCTCCAATTATTTAGGCCTTTGTTTCTGTAAACAGGTATGGTTTTTAAAAAATTTGTATGAACATAATCCCTGTGTGTATCTTAACAGGTATACTACAGTGTGTATTTTATCCATTCTGTAGATATTTTAAGTGGAAATTTTCTTTCTATATCTTCTTGTTGGTTTTAATTGTTATTATACACAAATACTGGTGATTTATGCATCCTTATTTTATATACTGAAACTTTCCTGAAATTCTTAATTGCTTCAATTAATTTTAGTTGACTCCCTAGGGTTCTCTAAGTACCCATTATATTATCTGCAAAAAGTAAAAAAAAAATCTTTGCCTATGCTTATTCTTTCAATTTCTTTTCCTTGCCTTATTTCTATAGTTAGTATTTCTAATACTGAATCAAGCAGAAGTGGGGACAAAGGACATCCTTGCTTCATCTCTGCTTTTATTGGAAGGTACTCTATTACTACTACATATTAATGGTGGCTCCTGATTTTAGATATGCACTATTTACCATGTTAAGGGAAGGTTCATTTATTCTTATGGTTTCTAGGATTTTTTTAAAGCAGAAATGGGTATTGTATTTTGTCAAAAGCTTTTTATCCATGACTTTTGACATAATATGATTTTTGTTGTTTTTGTTTCTTAATATAGTTGATTATGTCTACAATTTTCCTAATATTGAACCAAACCTACATTCTTGATTTAAATACATCCTGGTCATAGTATATAGTCTTTCTGATATGTTGCAGTAACTTCTTTGCTGATATTTTCTTTAAAATTTTTTTGTGTTAATATTCAATAAGAATGTTTTCTATAGTTTTCTTTCTCTACTTTTACTTTCCCTGATGTAGTCATCAAGATAACATTTGTTCTCTTACTTGCTGCTCTTCCCCATGCCCTGATGGCCATGGCCATTTCCAGCATCTCTGATTAAAGGTGTCTTCTCAACATGATGAACCAAGAGATGTCTCTTGAGGATTACAGTAAGAAGCTACTTGAGCACAAGAAGACTAATGAATATCTCAAATCATTAAGAGAACAATTGAAAGATCTTATTAAGTCATGAAAAGTCTGAAAATGATCTGAAGGCCTTACAAAATGTTGGGCAGATTGTGGGTGAATTACCTAAAAAAATAATAGAAGAAAAATTCATTGTTAAAGCAAAAAATGGACAAAGTTTGGTTGTAAGTTGTCAGAGTCATCTTGACAAAAGTAATCTGAAGTCAGGGAAAAGAGTTGCTTTGGATATGACTATATTTACTCTCATGAGATATTTGCCTCTCCCCTCCCAGAATGATCCACTGATTTATAACATCTCTCATGACAACCCTAGGAATGCTTCTTATCCTGAGATGGGAGAGCTAGCTGATAAATCAGAGAATTGAGAGTATTACCCCTTACCAACCCTGAGTTATTCCAATGTGTAGGAATAATAACAAAAAAAGGTTGTTTGCTAAATGGACTACCAGGAACACCAAAAAAAAAAACAACCCCTCACTCTTGGCAAGAGTTGTTGCTAGCCAGCTGGATGGCAATTTTTTAAAGGTTATATCTAGTTCTGTTGTAGACAGGTACATTGGTGAAAGTGCCTATTTGATCAGAGAAATGTTCAATTATGCCAGGGATCACTAGCTGTGCATCATTTTCACGGATGAAATAGATACTATTGGTGGCCATTGTTTTTCTAAGTGTACTTCAGCTGATAGAGAAATTCAGAGAACTCTAATGGAGTCACTGAATCAGATGGTTGGATTTGATCCTTTTCACAAAGCAAAAATGACCATGGCTACAAACAGACCAGATACATTGGATCGTGCTTTGTTACATCTAGGAAGATTAGATAGAAAAATACATATTGATTTACTGAATGAACAAGCAACATTAGACATAATGAAGATTCATGCCAGTTCTGTCACAAAACAAGGTGAAATAGATTATGGAACAATTGTGAAGCTCTAACATGGCTTTAATAGAGCAGATCTGAGAAATGTTTGTACTGAAGCAGGTGTGTTTACAATTCATACTGATCATTATTTTGTTGTAAGGAAGATTTCATGAAAGCAGCCATAAAGCTGATTCTTAAGAAATTGGAGTCTAAACTAGACAATAAACCTGACTGAGTTATAAGACAGGAAAGTTATTATTGCAATATAAAATAAGGTTGAGGATAATAATGTATGTATTGCATAAGATCTCATTAAAAGCATATAACATGCAAAGTAATAATTCATTAGTCTTATATACTTTGCTAGTACAGAAAACTACACCGGTCAATGTATTTGTTGCAGCAAATTAAATGAGCTACATTAGACAGGGTTTGGATTGTTTATTTTTTTTTAAATAGTTACTGTGTAAGCAATATATGAAACATTGAAATGTTTTGAGATATCGATTTTAAAGAATATTTCTTAATGACATTTTATATTATTTCATTTGTTTTCTTCCTCCCAAAGAATTGAATAAAATTTGTTTGATTCAAGTCTCTTGCATAGTAAAAACAAAACAACATATTTGTATAATAGAAGAAATGTAGTAGGATCCCGTCTTTGTTATTTTTTGCAAATAGTTTATGTGATATTAGAATTAATTGCTCTTTGGATGTTTGATAGAATTTTCTTGTGAATTTATCCAGTCAGGTTTGGTTGGTTTTTCCCCCCCTTTGGGAGTTCATCTATGGCTTGTTCATATTCTTTTTCTGAGGTTGAGTTATTTAAATTATTTCTTTTTCCTTTAGTATTAGCTTATTTCATTTAAATTGTTGATTTTATTTGCATTTATTTAGCTGTGAAAAAATTTTCTAATATTCTTTATTTCTCCTTCAATTGTTATGGATTCCCCTTTTTGATATTGGTAATTTGGCTTTTTCTTTTTTTTAATCAAATTAGTTAATGGTTAAATCTTTTTTTAAAACTGCTCCTAGTTTTTTTTTTTTGTTTTCAATTTTATTAGGCTCTTCTTTGAAAAAGTTTCTCTTTTGATGTTTAATTGGAATTTAAACATTTTCTGATTTCCTAACTTTTTAGTTACATATTCAGTTAGTTGATCTGTTCTTTCTCTCTTTTACTTGATGAAAATCTTTAGAGATACTAATTTTCCCCTGGGAACTTCTTTGCTTCATTGAGGCTGATTCAATGTTTGGTGAGTCCTTGCCTAGAACTACCAAATCATCAGAAATCCTAGACATACTGTATATTGCCCTTCAAGTTCACTTGATACAGCTTCATTTCCATGCCAATTATCTTGATTCTTTTTGCGTACTTCTCTTATTTTGCCCCCACTAGAATGTAACTTTTAGTCTTTTACTGTTGTTCTTTTTATATTATCTTAGCTATAATTTAGCACAGTGCGTGGCACATAAACTCTTAATCACTACTCTATCTATCCATCTATTCCTGGCTGCATCACTTAAATTTTGATATGTTGTATCATTGTTGTCATTATCTTTAATGAAATTAACTATTATTTCCAGGATTTGTTTTTTGACCCAACAATTCTTTAGGATTTAGTCATTTAGTTTCCAGTTAATTTTTGATCTTTCCTTTATTAGCCTTTTATTTAATATAATTTTATTTTATTGTGGTCAGTAAGGGGCATATTTAATATCATTGCTTTTCCATTAGAATAGAAACACCTCATACTTACCAAAGTTCCTTGTAATTTCTCACTTAAAGGTACCTTTTTGTGTTTCTCTTGGCCCCTGTGTTTGTATTTCAAAGTTTCTGTTTAGCTCTGGTCTTTTCATCATGAATGCTTCAAGGTCATCTCTTTCATTCAAGGATCATATTTTTCCTCGCAGGATTATACACAGTTTTTCTAAGTAAACTATTGTTGGTTATAGACCTATATATTTTGCTTTGGGATATATTGCTTTCTGTGCTCTCTTTTCCTTTCCACTGGCAGCTTCTAAATTTTGTGTGATTCTGACTATGTGATTCCTTACCACTTGAATTATTTCTGAGTGCTTAAAGTTTTTTTTTTTCTTGGAAGCTCTGGATTTTGGCTTCCTGGGAACTTTAATTTGGGGGTAGATTATTTTCTATTTTCACTTTTCCCTCTCATTCTTAGAGATCTGGACAATTTTCTTTCAATATTTCTTGAAATATGATGCCTAGACTTTTTTTTTTTTAATTATGGTATTCATGTAGTGCAATGATTTTTACATTTCCCCCTTCAATTTGTTTTCCACATCAGTTGCTTTTGCTATGAAATACCTTAGATTTTCTTTTTCTCTCCAACATTTTGCCTTTATTTTAATATTTCTTATTGTCTCTTAGGATCAATAACTTTTATTTGATTCTAATTTTTAAGGAAATTTACCTGAGTAAATTTTTGTCCCTCTGGTCTTAAACTGTTAATTATCTTTCCAAGCTTCTCATCTTGGTTCTTTTCCAATTCTTTATGTTATCTCTCTTATTTATTTAATAATATCATTTTAGCTCTATTTTAAAAAACATAATTTCTTTTAGGAATTCGAATTAATCTTGAAGCCAACCTATCTTTATAGGTTTTATAGAGCTATTTTATCTTCCAGGTTTTCTTGTTAATCTGACACTGTAATAGCTCTTTAATTTTTGTTTACTTATTTTTTAGTGCAGAGGCCTTTCTCCTCAGAGATCTCTGTTCCATGGATCATATTAATCTCACTGAGGGCTTTTCCTTTTGGAAAAGGAAGAAATTGTTCCCATTTCCTTTTTCCTCACTGGACTGTTCTTTTGCCCAGCAGCTCTCTGAGAGGTAATCACTCCTCTGATCATATTTTGTTGAGGTTCTCTGCTTAATATGAGGGAACTTTTCATGGAGTACAAAGTCTCCTCTACCTGCTAAAATAAGTTAAGGCCCATTCCTCCACCGGGGAGGCCTTTCTTTTACCCTACAGCTGATTCTATCGTGCTCCCTCATTCTGACATTTGTCCAGGGGGACTTTCCTTTGGCTGGTTGTTGAGTCTGTGGTCCACCAAACTTGGATAAAGCAGCCACCATACTAAGGTCATTCTCTGCTCTGTGGGCTAAGATGTCAAACTTTCTACTCCTTCTTCTGGTGATAGAGGTCATAGTGATTGTGCTGAAAGAGTTGAGTCATATGGTGGTTGGAGGTTGTCATGTAGTAATTGTATATCTTCCTCCTACTCTATTATCTTGGCTGGCTCTTTCCCTCATTATGTAAGGGAAAGGCACTAATGAAAGGTTGGGTAGACTTGACTTCACTTTATCTGAAAACTACATGGATCATGGAACTGGGAAGAAGGTGAAAAGACATTTCCCCCACCCCCCCAACTTTGAATATCAGAGGATAGAAGACAAATATAGGATGTGTGTGTATGTGTGTGTGTGTGTGTGTGTGTGTGTGTGTGTGTGTGTGTGTGTGTGTAGGAGGGTGGTCTCTGTAAGAGGAGCTCTCAGACATCTGATTATTAGTGACTTGGAGATTTTCATATACCTCTGGGACTAATGGTTCCACATGCAAGGGTTTCTGGGTTTTTTTTCCTCTTTCTTTTAGTAAAACTCTCTTCTCTAATATTATGAACTGTATACTTATAATGGGAAGTCACTCTCTGTATCCTAGTGTCATGTGCACATTTTTCAAAGTTTCTTACATCTGGAAATTATAAGCCAAGACTAGAGAAAATACACTAAAGTGAACCAGGCTTCTCTTGTGTCATGAGAGAGTCTTTGGCACAAGGGTGAGATAGTTCTCCAATGGTTATTGGGTATTTCCATGCCTGTCCAGCAAGATAGTGAACTCCTACAGGGCCTAGATGATATCTTCTCTAATTTTATCTCTTGGTGATCAAGGCCAAAATTATTCATTAGTGGTCACAGGAGATATGGCATTTCTCTGCTGAGATGAATTCTAGAAGTTTGGAATAAAATGTGCCTTAAATACATTACATCAATAGGAGACGCAGACACAGAAAGCTTACTTATTTAGTACCAGAATGTCCACAAATTGCAATACATCATTTTATTTTCTGTCTTTGTTAGTTGTTTACCCCAAATTTGGAGGAAGATAGATGTCTTAGGATTGGACTTGATGGGGATGTTATCAGGAACTGGAAAAGCTGTCATGGGGAAAAAGTTTAAACTGGTTCAACTTAGCTCAAACAGCAGAACTAGAACTTCCTTACAAAGAGAGCTTTCTAAGAACAAAATGAATTACCTCAGAAGGCTGTAAATTTCCCATTGTGAGAAATCTTCAAAAAGCATCTGGGTAATCAATCACTTGTTGTAGATGTTTTAAAAGGCAATCCTGCTTCCTGGATGCATTGGGAGGCCCAGAGAACACTGAGAAAAGAACACTGGCTCTGGAGTCAGAGGATCTAGGTTCAAATTCACTTTGATGACTACTACTTGTACAAATCACTTACTCTCTGTAGGTGTCAGTTTCCTCATCTGTAAAAAGAAAGGATTGTATTAAGTGGCTTCTGAGGTTCCTTCCAACTCTAAACCTATAGTCTTAGATGATTTCTTTTTTAATATAATGTTTTATTTCTTCCCCAATTACATGCAAAATAATTTTAACATTCTTTTTTAAAGTTTTTTTTCTTTTCAAATGCTTTATTAACTTCTAGTTTACATCATTCATTTCCAAAGATTTTGAGTTACAAAATTTCTCCCCATTTTTCCCCCTACCCATCACCCCAAAATAGAGATCCCACTATATATCCCCTCCTCCAATCTGCTCTCTCCCATATCTTCTCCCATACCCCCTCCGACCTTCCAGTAGGGCACAGTGGATCTCTATGCCCCAGTGCCTGTATATCTTATTTCCCAGTTACATGTAAAATAATATTAATAATAATAATATATATACATACATACATACATATTTTAAACATTTGATTTTAAAGCTTTGAATTCTAGATTCATTCCCTTCCTCCCTTGTTACCCACCCTTACTGGGAAGATAAACAATAAACAATTCAATATAGGTTGTACATGTGTAGCTATACAAAACATTTCCATAGTGGATATATTGTAAAAGACTGACTATATTTCCCTCCCTCCTATCCCACCTCCCACTTGTTCTATTCTCTACTTTGATCCTGTCCCTTTTCAAAAGTGGGTGCTTCCAACTTCCCTCCCTCTCAGCCTGTCCTCCCTTCCATCATCCCCTTCCCCCCTACTCTCCTGTAGGGTGAGATACCCTATTTAGTGTGTATGTCATTCCCTCCCTAAGCCAAATTCAATGAGAATAAGGTTGACCCATTCATTTTTTTAAGTTTTGAGTTCCAAATTCCCTCCCTCCTTCCCTTCTCCCTTCCCTGAGAGGGCAAGTGCAATATGATAGAGGTTATACATATGCAATAATGTAAAACAAATTTCCATATTAATTGTTTTTGTAATAAAACTTAAAAGGAAAGAAAGAAGAAGAGGAAGGAAGGAAGGAAGGAAGGAAGGAAGGAAGGAAGGAAGGAAAAAAGGAAGGAAGGAAGAGAAAAACAGTATTCTTTGTTTTGTATTCAGATTCTTTAAGTTCTTTCTCTGGGGATGGATAGGATTTTTCATGATGTGTCCTTTAGGATTGTCTTGGATCATTGTTTTCTGAATATAGCTAAAGCATTCAGTTGTTCATCATACAATATTGCTGTTACTGTATACGATATTCTTCTGGTTCTGCTCACTTCACTCTGCATCAGTTCATATAAGTTTTCCAGGCTTTTCTGAAATCATCCTGCTTGTCATTTTTCATAGTACAGCAATATTCCATTACAATAGTATACCACAACTTGTTCAGCCATTCCCCAATTGATGGGCCTTCCCTAAATTTTCAATCCTTTATCACCACAAAAAGAATTGCTATACATATTTTTGGACAAATAGGTGTGCACCCCTACCACCTTTTTTTTTTATCTCTTTGGGATATAGATCTAGTAGTTGTTTTGCTGAGTCAAAGGGTATGCATAGTTTTATAGCCATTTGGACATGGTTCCAAATGCTTCTCCAGAATGTTTGGATCAGTTCACAGCTCTACCAACAATACATTAGTTTCCCAGTTTTCCCATATCCCCTCCAACATTTATAATTTTCCTGTTCTGTTTTATTAGCCAATTTGATAGGTGTGAAGTAGTACTTATTTTAATTTGTATTTCTCTAATCAAGAGTAATTTGGAGCATGTTTTCATATGACTATAGATAGCTTTGATTTCTTTGTCTAAAAAATTCCTGTTCATATCCTTTGACCATTTATCAATTGGGAAATGACTTGTATTCTTATAAATTTGACTCAGTTTTCTATATATTTGAGGCCTTTATCAGAGATAATGCATGTAAAAAATTTCCCCCCAGTTTTCTGCTTTTCTAAATTTGGTCACATTAATTTTGTTTGTGCAAAAACCTTTTAGCCAATTATAATCAAAATTATCCATTTAACATTTCATAATACTCTCAATCTCTTGTTTGTTCCTAAAGTCTTCCCTTATTCATAGATATGACAGGTAAACAATTCCACACTCCCCTAATTGGCTTATGTATCACCCTTTATGTCTAAATCATATACCTATTTTGACCTTATTTTGGTATACAGTGTAAGATGTTGGTCTTTACCTAGTTTTTGCCATTTCTATTTTACCCTCTGTTTCTAAGTTATGAGGGCAGTTTTCCTTGATAATTTCTTATGATATGATGTCCAAGCTCTTTTTTTGATTATGGCTTGCAGGTAGTCTAATAATTCTTAAATTATCTCTCCTCAGGGGCGACTAGGTGGCACAGTGAATAGAGCACTTGCCTTGGAGTCAGGAGGATCTGAGTTCAAATCTGGCCTCAGACACTTGACACACTCACTAGCCGTGTGACTTTGGGCAAGTCTCAAACCCAATTGCCCTCCAAAAAGCAAAAAAAAAATTATCTCTCCTCAATCTCTTTTCTGGGTCACTTGTTTTTCCAATGAGAAATTTCACATTTTCTCCTATTTTTTTCTTTCTTTGGTTTTGTTTTATCATTTCTTGATGTGTCATGGGGTCATTAGCTTCAACTTGCCTAATTCTAATATTTAAGAAATTATTTTCTTCAGTGAGCTTTTGTATCTCCTTTTCCATTTGACCATTTCTACTTTTAAGGAGTTGTTTCTTTAGTGAATTTTTGTATATATATTTCCATTTTTTTCTGCTTCCTTCACCAAGATGTTGACTTTTCATGATTCTCTTGCATTATTCTCACTACTTTTCCAAATTTTTCTGATACTTCTTCCAATAATTAATTTTTAAATCCTTCTGAAGTTCTTTCAGGACTTCTTTTTGGGCCTTAGACCAATGCACTTTTTTCTTTCAGGTTTTGCATGTTGCCATTTTGACATTGTCTTCTTTTAAGTTTTTGGCTTGATCCTTCCTGTCACTACAATAACTTTCTATTATCAGGATTAAAAAAAATTTCTCTCATTTTTCTGCCTATTTCATGACTTTTTACTTCATATAAAAGTTGGACTTTACTCTTGGAATGGAGAGGACACTGTCCTAAACCTCTTGTGCCAGGACTGAGGCCCAGATGGTGCTGGCTTGTACTGGGCCTTAGAACTAGATGCTGGCTTATGCTGGAGGTGGGGCCTTGCTACTTCCTTCTTCTGGGGGCAGGTCCTTGCTGCTGACTTGCCCTTAGAGAAGGGTATCACTGCTGACTTTAACCAGGGGCAGAACCTCACTTCTTGTTAGCATTGGGTGTGAGGTGTCTGGTGGTTTGTTCTGGGGCTTGGAGCCTCACTGCTTGCCTCCTGGGGTTCAGCCTACTGCTGAATTGCTCAGGCACCATTATCATGATTTTTTCCCACTCCAGTGAGATCCTCCAAACTGTACAGGATTGGAAAATTACTTTACCACTCCAAATTTGGTTTTGATGCATTATTCCAAGGTTGTTTGGAAGGGAATATGGTAGAGCTCAGGCAAGTTCCTATGTCACTCCACTATCTTGGCTCTGGGAGTCTTCAAATGATTTCTGAGATTACTCCCAATGCCATGTTATAACAGCAAGGACCCTAGCATACTCAGGATGACTGCTAGCATAGGTTCTTTGATCTGCTTTTCTAAAGGAAAGCAACTGAAAAGGGGTTAACAATCTTACTTTAATCAAACATATACATGCACACACATATAATTCACTTAGATCAGGGGAAAAAGTTAGCACTCTGAACTTCAGAAAATACAAACAGGCAAAAAATAAAGACAGAGAAAATAATACAATTCAACAGACCAACAGACAGGGCTTCTAGCTGTCTGACCATTGCATATATACATAATTCATTACCAGAGAGAGAAGCACCAACATTTGGGTTTTCAAAGCCAGGGGGCTCAACAGCTACCCAGAGTCTCATCTGGCCAAATCATACTCTTCCCATAAATGAGCCCCAAAGCAAAACCTCACCTCAGAGTATATATAGCCTTCTTCAGGGTCAGAGGACATCACAAACTTAGTGACCCATTGCCTAATTACAAAGTAACAAAGGTATGGACCTTCTTGAAAAACAAACCTCCCCCCAATCAAGCCCCTACTATTTGATTCCACTTGAGGTCCATTATGGGGCAGGGAAGAGCTTCAAATTCCCTTACCATTACACATGTCTATAAGTCTATGTGTTGTTGCTATTGTTGTCATTGTTCAGATGTGTCTGATTCTTTGTGACCTCATTTGAGGTTTTCTTGGCAAAGATACTGGAGCGTTTTGCTATTTCCTTCTCCAGCTCATTTTACAGATGAGGAAACTAAGGCAAAGTTAAGTGACTTGCTGAGGGTCACATAGCTAGGAAGTGTCTGAGACCAGATTTGAATCGTGAATATGAGTCTTCCTGGCTGCAAGCTATCCTGTGTGCCACAAGAGCTCTAGATTCAGAGTTAGGAGACAAAGATTATAGTGACTCTCCTACTAACCAAATAAGTGACTGAAAACCTTAATCTCCTCATCTGTAAATCAAGGCAGGGTAAATTAAATGATCTCTCAGGTCTCTTTCAGCTTTAAATCATATGATCTTATCAATACCTGATTAATTTTGTTATCAAAAGTCCTGGAAAATTTCTTTTAAATACTCCCAATTTCAGATACATTCTTTTGGTGCCATTCACAGATAAGGAAAAAGCAAAAAAAACCCAAAAACCAAACCCAATATGTCAGACCATTTCTATCAGTTTGGTTGGGAAGATCTATGGCCACTGTTTCAGAGGCGCCTTCCAGCTCTAATGCTCTACCACATTTTGCTTTGTATGCACAGGAGAGGCAATATGCATGCAGCACAATCAGTCACCAACAGAATAACAAGCTTTCTTCTGCAACACTTCTTTTTTAAATTTTTTTGTGCCTGTTTTTAGTAAATCAAAGATATATCCTCAGAAATGCCTTCTAACATCAATTTATTCCTTTCTGCCAGATTTTGAGTTACAAATTTTCTCCCCATTTTCCCCCTACCCACCGCCCCAAAATAGCAGTCCCACAGGATATCCCCTCCTCCAATCTGCTCTCTCCCATATTTTCTCTCATACCCCTTTCAACTTTTCCAGTGGATCTCTATGCCTCAGTGCCTTTATATCTTATTTCCCAATTGCATGTAAAATAGTATTAATAATAGTATACACACACACACACACATATATATATATACATATATATTTGAATATTTGATTTTAAAACTTTGAATTCCAGATTCATTGCCTTTCTTCCTTGTCATCCACCCTTACTGGGAAGATAAGCAGTTCAGTATAGGTTGTACATGTGTGGCTGATGCAAAACAATAACATAGTGGATATATTGTAAGACTGACTATATTTCCCTCCCTCCTATCCCACCTCCCACTTGTTCTATTCTCTACTTTGATCCCATCCCTTTTCAAAAGTGGGTGCTTCCAACTTCCCTCCCCCCAAACGTGCCCTCCCTTCCATCATCCCCCCTCTAATCCCCTTCCCCCCCTACTCTCCTGGAGGGTGAGATACCTTATTTAGTGTGTATTTCATTCCCTCCTCAAGCCAAATTCAATGGGAATAAGGCTGACCCATTCTCTTTTGCTTTCCTATTCTTCCCCTCCATTGTAACCATTTTCCCTTGCGTCTTCTGTATGAGATAGTTTACCCCATTCTGTCTCTCCCCATCTCCTCTCATTATATTCCTCTCTCACCTCTTAATTTCACCTTTTAAGTATCATTCCTTCCTGTTAAATTGGTCCTGTGCCCTCTATCTATGTATACCTGTAAACATATATACATACATTCACATATGTATTCATATGCCCATATACCCTCATATATATATATTTTTTTCTATTCCCTTCAGCTACTGAGAAAAGTTTCATAAGTTACAATTATTGTTTTTCCATGCAGGAATGTTAATAGTTCAACTTTGATAAGTTCCTTATGATTTGTTTTCCCTGTTTACCTTCTCATGCTTCTTTTGCTTCTTGTAATAAGAATGTCAAATTTTCTATTCAACTCTGGTTTTTTCAGCAAGAATGCTTGAAAGTCCTCTATTCCTCTGAATGGCCATATTTTCCCCTGAAACATGATACTCAGTTTTGCTGGGTAGGTGACTCTTGGTTTTAATCCCAGTTCCTTTGACCTCCAGAATATCATATTCCAAGCCCTTTGATCCCTCAATGTAGAAGCTGCCAGATCCTGCGTTATCCTGATTGAGTTTCCACAATATTCAAATTCTTTCTTCCTGGCTGCTTGTAATATTCTCTCCTCAATCTGGGAATTCCAGAACCTGGCTATAATATTCCTAGGAGTTTTCTTTTGGGGATCTTTTTCAGGAGGTGATTGGTGGATTCTTTCAACCTCTGTTTTTCCCTCTGATTGTAAAACATCAGGGCAGTTTTCTTTGAGAACTTCCTGGAGGATGATTTCTAGGTTCTTACTTTGATCATGGCTTTCAGGTAGTCCAGTAATTTTTAAATTATCTCTCCTGGATCTATTTTCCCATGAGATATTTCACATTGCCTTCTATTCTTTCATTTGTTTGGATCTGTTTAACAGCATCTTGATTTCTTATAAAGTCATTAGCTTCCATTTGCTCCAATCTAATTCTGAAGCAATGATTCTCCTCAGTGAGCTTTTGAGATTCTTTTTCCATCTGGCAAATTTGGCTTTTTAAGGCATTCTTCTCCTCATTGCCTTTTTGAGCCTCTTTTGCCATTTGAGTTAGTCTGTTTTTTAAGGTGTTATTTTCCTCAGACAGGCTGTTGACTCTCATTTCATAATTTTCTTGTATTGTTCTCATTTCTCTTGCCAATTTTTCCTCCACTTCTCTTATCTGCTTCTTAAGGTCCTCTATGGCCTGTAACCAGCTCACATTTTCCTTTGAAGCTTTTGGTGTAAGAGTTCTGACTTCACTGTCTTCCTCTGGTTCCACACTTTGCTCCTTTTTGTCCCCAAAATAGGAGTGTAATGTTGGAATCTTCTGTGTGCTTTGTTTCCTTTGCCTGGCCAAGTTGCTCCTCAGTCACTGGACCCCTGGGCTTTTTGCCACAGTAGGACTCTGACAACAGACAGGGGAGCTTTTGTCCCAAATGCTGGGGTTTTCTCAGCTGCCAGAGGTATTAGATAGGTGCCCTCTCTAATGTTTCCACACTCTCTGGCAAGCTGGACATACACCCCAGGACCTAGACTGCAATCCAGATCCAAGCAGGTTAAAGCAAGAGCAATTACCCCTCAGACTGGTGCTTGGTCCCCCTACACTCTGCATGCCAGGAGCTGAAGCTGCCATGTGGAGCTGGCTGGATGTGCCAGTGTTTCAACGGCTTCTCACCCTGGGGGCAAAAGCCATGCACTCCTACTTACTGGGTACCAAAGTCCAGACTGCACTGACCTCTCACTTTGTCCTTTGCATCTATGTATTGATAAATCTGGAAACGGCCACAGCTGCAGCTGATCTAGTGTCCCTCAGGCTGGCAGCTGGTCAGGCCCACCCTGGGGCTAAAGCCTTGGCTGTGGGGCGGGTCTTGGCTCTCAGAGCACTGTGCTGGATTCCTGCCAGCCTGCCGGGCTGTCCTCAGCAGGAGGTTAGCTTCTCTGTGTCATTGTGTGGGTTCTGCAGCTCCAAAGTTTGTTCAGAGTCCCCTTTTCACATGGATTGGGGAGGGTGGAAGCTGGAGCAGCATGGAGGTCCTGCTTCTACTCCACCATCTTAACTCCACCCTCACCTTTAAAGTTCTATGTTCTAAATTATAAAGTCTCTTCCAGATATAATGTTCTCTAATAGTCTGATCTGGAAAGTGTAAAAAATATTTGTTCATCTCTTTCAACCATTTCTCAATTTGGGAGTTACTTTTATTTTTCTAACTTTGAGATTTTTTTTCCCCTTCAATTAACTGTTCCCCTTCTAATCTTAGCTGTATTGGATTTGTTTATGCAAGACTCTTTAATTTTATGTAAGCAAAATTGTCTATTTTTTCTTCTGTGATGCTCTCTATCTCTTGTTTGTTCATGAACTCTTCTGCTATTCATAGATTTGAAAGGTGATGGGTTCCTTGTTCTTCTAATTTGTTTGTGTTTTCACCTGTTATATTTAGACCATGGATCCATTTGGAGCTTGCCTTAGTATTTGGTGTGAAGTATTGGTCTAAACCTAATTTCTTCCAGACTATGGCCCCATTTCTCCAGCAGTTTTTGTGAAAGAGTGAGTTCTTACCCCAGTTGCTTGAGTCTTTGGGTTTGTCAAATACCAGTTTCCTGGATTCATTTACTTTTCTATTTTGCATAGCTATTCTGTTCCACTGATTGACCTTTCTATTTTTTTTAAACAAGAACTAATTTTTTTCATTATTATTGCTAGACTCCCTTCCTTCTTACTCTTTTTCCCATTGTTTCTCTTGAGATCCTTGATTTTTAAAAATATGGAAAGACTTGGACCTATGAAGGAAGATGCTATCTGCCTCCAGAGAAAGAAATTACAGTGAGAAATATGCATGGTATGGTCTTACATATATGTATACACATATATATGTATGTTTATAGAAATCCATGTATTTGAAAGTGTTTTATATGTATGTATGTATATATGTATTACTATATATATCTCCATATTTAATTGTAGCCTTCTTTGGGGGTGGGGAGGAAGAGAGGGAGAAAAAAAATTAAAAGTGCACAGAAGAGAACAAAAGAAAACTTAGAAGGAAGCAAAGAAAAGTGGGGTAGCTTTGAAAACAATGTGTACTATTTATTACATAGGTTTTCTTGAAATAGAAATTTATTGTTTTCTGTTGAATCCTCTCATGTTCTTCTATGTACATGGAAATGTTCTTTTTTCCCCTTTTATCATTTTGTACTTAAGTTTAAAATTAAGAAAAATTTACCAAGTAAGAGATTCTTGACTTTTTGTTTTTCTGCATTAATTTTATTATTTTTTATGGTTTCATAGAGTAATCCTTTGATAATTTGATTAATATGGCACTGAATAATTATATTAATTTAGGTAGTATTGTTATTATTTTACATTAGCTTGGGCTACCCACTATCAATTAATATTTCTCCAATTATTTAGGCCTTTGTTTCTGTAAACAGGTATGGTTTTTAAAAAATTTGTATGAACATAATCCCTGTGTGTATCTTAACAGGTATACTACAGTGTGTATTTTATCCATTCTGTAGATATTTTAAGTGGAAATTTTCTTTCTATATCTTCTTGTTGGTTTTAATTGTTATTATACACAAATACTGGTGATTTATGCATCCTTATTTTATATACTGAAACTTTCCTGAAATTCTTAATTGCTTCAATTAATTTTAGTTGACTCCCTAGGGTTCTCTAAGTACCCATTATATTATCTGCAAAAAGTAAAAAAAAAATCTTTGCCTATGCTTATTCTTTCAATTTCTTTTCCTTGCCTTATTTCTATAGTTAGTATTTCTAATACTGAATCAAGCAGAAGTGGGGACAAAGGACATCCTTGCTTCATCTCTGCTTTTATTGGAAGGTACTCTATTACTACTACATATTAATGGTGGCTCCTGATTTTAGATATGCACTATTTACCATGTTAAGGGAAGGTTCATTTATTCTTATGGTTTCTAGGATTTTTTTAAAGCAGAAATGGGTATTGTATTTTGTCAAAAGCTTTTTATCCATGACTTTTGACATAATATGATTTTTGTTGTTTTTGTTTCTTAATATAGTTGATTATGTCTACAATTTTCCTAATATTGAACCAAACCTACATTCTTGATTTAAATACATCCTGGTCATAGTATATAGTCTTTCTGATATGTTGCAGTAACTTCTTTGCTGATATTTTCTTTAAAATTTTTTTGTGTTAATATTCAATAAGAATGTTTTCTATAGTTTTCTTTCTCTACTTTTACTTTCCCTGATGTAGTCATCAAGATAACATTTGTTCTCTTACTTGCTGCTCTTCCCCATGCCCTGATGGCCATGGCCATTTCCAGCATCTCTGATTAAAGGTGTCTTCTCAACATGATGAACCAAGAGATGTCTCTTGAGGATTACAGTAAGAAGCTACTTGAGCACAAGAAGACTAATGAATATCTCAAATCATTAAGAGAACAATTGAAAGATCTTATTAAGTCATGAAAAGTCTGAAAATGATCTGAAGGCCTTACAAAATGTTGGGCAGATTGTGGGTGAATTACCTAAAAAAATAATAGAAGAAAAATTCATTGTTAAAGCAAAAAATGGACAAAGTTTGGTTGTAAGTTGTCAGAGTCATCTTGACAAAAGTAATCTGAAGTCAGGGAAAAGAGTTGCTTTGGATATGACTATATTTACTCTCATGAGATATTTGCCTCTCCCCTCCCAGAATGATCCACTGATTTATAACATCTCTCATGACAACCCTAGGAATGCTTCTTATCCTGAGATGGGAGAGCTAGCTGATAAATCAGAGAATTGAGAGTATTACCCCTTACCAACCCTGAGTTATTCCAATGTGTAGGAATAATAACAAAAAAAGGTTGTTTGCTAAATGGACTACCAGGAACACCAAAAAAAAAAACAACCCCTCACTCTTGGCAAGAGTTGTTGCTAGCCAGCTGGATGGCAATTTTTTAAAGGTTATATCTAGTTCTGTTGTAGACAGGTACATTGGTGAAAGTGCCTATTTGATCAGAGAAATGTTCAATTATGCCAGGGATCACTAGCTGTGCATCATTTTCACGGATGAAATAGATACTATTGGTGGCCATTGTTTTTCTAAGTGTACTTCAGCTGATAGAGAAATTCAGAGAACTCTAATGGAGTCACTGAATCAGATGGTTGGATTTGATCCTTTTCACAAAGCAAAAATGACCATGGCTACAAACAGACCAGATACATTGGATCGTGCTTTGTTACATCTAGGAAGATTAGATAGAAAAATACATATTGATTTACTGAATGAACAAGCAACATTAGACATAATGAAGATTCATGCCAGTTCTGTCACAAAACAAGGTGAAATAGATTATGGAACAATTGTGAAGCTCTAACATGGCTTTAATAGAGCAGATCTGAGAAATGTTTGTACTGAAGCAGGTGTGTTTACAATTCATACTGATCATTATTTTGTTGTAAGGAAGATTTCATGAAAGCAGCCATAAAGCTGATTCTTAAGAAATTGGAGTCTAAACTAGACAATAAACCTGACTGAGTTATAAGACAGGAAAGTTATTATTGCAATATAAAATAAGGTTGAGGATAATAATGTATGTATTGCATAAGATCTCATTAAAAGCATATAACATGCAAAGTAATAATTCATTAGTCTTATATACTTTGCTAGTACAGAAAACTACACCGGTCAATGTATTTGTTGCAGCAAATTAAATGAGCTACATTAGACAGGGTTTGGATTGTTTATTTTTTTTTAAATAGTTACTGTGTAAGCAATATATGAAACATTGAAATGTTTTGAGATATCGATTTTAAAGAATATTTCTTAATGACATTTTATATTATTTCATTTGTTTTCTTCCTCCCAAAGAATTGAATAAAATTTGTTTGATTCAAGTCTCTTGCATAGTAAAAACAAAACAACATATTTGTATAATAGAAGAAATGTAGTAGGATCCCGTCTTTGTTATTTTTTGCAAATAGTTTATGTGATATTAGAATTAATTGCTCTTTGGATGTTTGATAGAATTTTCTTGTGAATTTATCCAGTCAGGTTTGGTTGGTTTTTCCCCCCCTTTGGGAGTTCATCTATGGCTTGTTCATATTCTTTTTCTGAGGTTGAGTTATTTAAATTATTTCTTTTTCCTTTAGTATTAGCTTATTTCATTTAAATTGTTGATTTTATTTGCATTTATTTAGCTGTGAAAAAATTTTCTAATATTCTTTATTTCTCCTTCAATTGTTATGGATTCCCCTTTTTGATATTGGTAATTTGGCTTTTTCTTTTTTTTAATCAAATTAGTTAATGGTTAAATCTTTTTTTAAAACTGCTCCTAGTTTTTTTTTTTT
>NW_027186798.1:10833-13607 GCF_028583685.1 Petaurus breviceps papuanus | reverse complement strand
CAAGCTTACTTTAATCAGTCAGACATATATCGTTTACCTTGTTCAGGAGAAAAGGTCAGCACCCTGAACCTCAAAGTATACAGGCAGAATTATCAAGACAGAAACATCAAGTAGACAGATTTCCAAACTGTCCAACCATTACATCCATACCCAGTCAACATCTGGGTTTCCACATTCTGGGTTTTTCAAAGCCGGGGGACTCTGAACAACGGCTTCCCAGAATTCAGATCAAATCACAGAACACTTCTCAAAGTGAGTCCCAAAACAAAGCTACACATCAGGGCTTATATAGCCTTCTCCTAGCTCAGAGAATGTAACAACCTTATTGACCCACTGGCCAATCAAAAAGTATCTACTGAAAAACAAGCCTCCCTCCCCAGGCTTCTGGTGCACTTTAGCCTAGGGGAAGAGAAGATCTTTAAAATTTACATTTGCATTACACCATCCTGCACCACAAGAATCCAAAAGTGAATTTGTCAGTACTTCTCCATTCTCTAAATTTACTGTTTCTTAGATGAAGGAACATTTTGGCCTCCAATCCTGTAATGTTAATAAAATCTGAAGATCTTCCACACCCCTTTGTTTTGGCAAGTAAGCAGGTAGTTAGCACCTTGTTTCAAGTTAACACCTTATTTAAACTATTTAATTAACACAGAGGTAGTTAACACCTTGGAAGGAAGTTTGTAGCAGGAAGGGGCTGAACAGGGAGGAGCAATACTGTATATAAAGAAAAACCCCAGCTGGGAAAGTCAGAATTTCTCTCAGTGAGCATCTGGAGGCTGGAGCTTCTGCTGAGCCCTTTCTTCTGGGAACTTCTGCTGAGACTTTTCCTATGGGAATTTCTGCTGAGAACTTCCAAGAACCAGGCTGAGGAGCTACCCTGAGTGAGAAAGGAGGATCTCTGCTTGAGGGAGCCTGTTCTGTTGTGAAGGCTGCATTAACACTTGTGTACCAACTTTGTGGTTACTGTAATGACTTTGGCTTTCTGGTTCTGGGACTCGGCTTTCTGGTATTTGAATGAAGGCTTTGGTTCCTCCCTCCATGTGGAGAGTCTGTTACATTTTGTGATTCACAACTATACCAGCATATTCATAACCACCGTGGGTGTTGTGAATATTGCTTTATTGTTACAGATGCTCATCTCTAAGAGGTCTGAATGATAAGGAAAGATCATAAACACATACAGGGTCCTTTTATTCTCTCCTGTTGCTCTCACTCCTGTTGCAAGGGACTCATCATGATTCTCAAATGGGCAATCTCATTTATAGGAGGGAGTGCTCTAGAATTTAAACCACCAAAAACCTTCAGGTAATCCTTTTTCTGAGAATCACTAGAGAGAGAGCTAACTAGGAAAAAGATTATTCACAGGAACTGTTTTTATGATGACTCCAAACTGGAAACTAAGGGAGTGCCTGTCCATTGAGGAGTGCCTGAATAAATTTAGTATATGGATATGATGGAACACTACTGTGCTATAATAAATGAAGAAATAGATTATTTCAATAAGATGTGGAAAGATTTATTTGAACTGATACAGAGTGAAGTAAACAGAACCAGGAGGACAATTTATATTGTAAAACTTCGGTAAAAATAAACAATTTTGAAAGCTGTTAGGAACTATGATCAATATAATGCCCATTCATAATTCTAGAGGACTGATGATGAAACATATTGTTTATTAAGAGGTTATGGATACACACAGTGTGTATAAGTCTCAATCTATTATAGTGTTTATATACATATATATAGCCATTGAGGGAATGTTTTTTCCCTTGACTGTGCATATATGTTGCAAGGAATTTGTTCCCTTCTCATCCCAAACCGGGTGGAAGTAGAAGGGAGAAAAAAAATTTTTAAAGAGAAAAAAAAATTATTTTTAAATAGAAAGTTGGGAAATGCTATAGAGATGCAAACATTGTACTTTTGGATAAGGGCATTTTATTATTAGTTTAACTTTGTTAGAAAAATGCTCTTACAATGTGGGGATAATCTGTAAATGTACCGTAAAAACAAAATACATTAATAAAATTTGAAAAATAGATTCTCCTGGGCTACATTCACAATGGTTGTTTCAACCAAAATTCTTTGCTTATAGGAGGGCCCACTTGCTGAAGATTGTTTACTAAACTTGCTGAAGACATCAGTCAGTATTCAGAGCTATAAGAGAATTAGAGATCATGTAGTCCAACTGCCTCAATTTTACACATGAGGGAGCTGGGGATCATAAGGTGAAAGTGACTTGGTTGGCATGAAGTTAGTTAAGTGTCAGGGTCAGGATTTGAACCCATGTCCTTTAATTCCAGATTCATGCCTCTTTACGCTACACCATGAGGTTTCTCTTATTATTCCTCATTGCCTCATTTTTGTGTGGAGGAGTAGGAGAAACGATCCAAAACAAGCTATCCAGCACCACTCCTTCTAATCACTTCTCCTTTTTTGCCACAGATAAATTCTTTAACATCAGGGCTTCTTAAACTTTTATTTTTATTTTTTTAACGAATCCTTTTGGCAGTCTGCTAAAACATATGGACTCCTTCTAAAGCATAAAATTAAAAAGAAAACCAATTATACTAAAGTACAGTTATAATATAGACATATATAATATACGTAATATATGTGTATATATGTACATGTGCCTATGTAATACACATGCACGCACATATTGTGTTTCTATGTACATCCACATTTAAGCATGTGTGTATATACACATATGTATGTAAAATGGATAGGCCTCAGGTTAAGGCCCCTGAAGAATGCTAAGCTCTGTGACAGTG
>NW_027186798.1:4323-10823 GCF_028583685.1 Petaurus breviceps papuanus | reverse complement strand
AGGGGAAACAAGCAGTTCAGTTAAACTAATCAAAACAATATCCAAGAATGCTGTTTTGTTCTACACCCATAGTCTCCCCCACACCTTTAAAGAAGGAAGGGAAGTTCATTCTCATATCTCTTCTTCAGGGTCATTATAATTACAGTGTTTAGTTTAAATTTGTCATTTTAGTCCTTTTTTTTCTAATTAAGCCATTGAATTTATTAATGAATCTTTTTTGAAGGAGTAAATGAATCCCTTAAGATGAGAGGGTTTCAGTCAAATTGTAAAGTTCCTCTTTTCTTCCAAATGTTTTTACTTAGATGGAAGACAGTTAACATGAATATCAAAGAAATCACTGAAAGGAAAAGAGAAAGGGAGGCTTTGTCACAGAATTATAAGCTATAGCCTTAGGGGCTAGTAGGAAGGGAAGGAGGAAGGGGGTTGTTGCCCAGTAGCCAGCTCCAAAGTCCTCTCCACTGTAAGTATAGGAGCCTCTCAGAGCTCTCCTTAGACCTGCTGATTGTAAGACCTCCTCTGGGCTCTGCTGCTCCCTGGGCAGCTCCAGATGCCAAGTCCTCACTGCGACTTGGGCTCCAGGCAGTTGCCTTCTTTTGCCTAATGAATGCCTGTCTGTGAATATTCTTAGAGTGTTTATGATACAATTAACAAAGTATAAAAGGCCATAAAATAGGACTCAGGTTCCAGCATAACATTTCCAGCTCCATTGCAGTTCCTCAATACATAAATAATTTGCAGTTTGGATAATCCACCCACAGTTACTCAGGAATTGACTATATTTAGGATGGATTTGATTTAAATTAAATCGATTTAAGTTGCCAGTCAGGGAGATTTGCTTTAATCATTTTTTTTTCCTCCCCAAAGTACATTCTTATTGTTTGATATAACCTTAACCTTAATACTTAGTCTTTGAAACTCGGAGAGGATAGCATTCTATGTTAAACAGTGATTCTATTTGGATATTTTCTCAGATTAATTTTGCAGACACACACACACACACACACACACACACACATACACGCACACAAAACCCGAACTGAATTATGATTTGGCAGCGGCTCAGACAGTTTGCATTCATCATCGTCAAAGCTGATTTCTCCTGATAGAGCACCTCTCACAATGTTTCATCTGTGCAACCAGGCCTGGAATTTTGGAGTTACACTATTTATATTGTAGGAGCAATTCTTGTTTTCCACATGGGGAGAGAAACTTCATTAAAATTTTCTCCAATCTGAATATCTCCTTTTCATTGTGCTGCTGTCATCACATTTCTGCTTTCTTCTGTGACATTCATTCAGTAAATCACAGGTCAGGAAGGTTTCGCTGGTAAGCTTACTCCTCAAGTCTCCTGCATTCCTGCTTTAGAATAATTCTTGTTTATATCTTCCTTGCTAACTACTAGCCTGGACTGAATTTCTACCAATGGTATTTTATAACTGCAACCTAAGGCAAGTCACTAAATCTCTCTGGGTCTCCATTTCCCGAGGTGGCTGAACTAGATGACCTCTGATAGTCTATGATCCTATAATTCTTTGAGCTCTTAAACTCCTCCTTGACTAGCTCTATTCTACTTGTCCTCCATGTATTCGTCTTCTTGAAACTTTATATTCTCTTTACTCTGTATACAAATATGAAGAAAGATAATCATAAAATAATCAGCCATAATTAGAAAAGGATAAAGGGGGCTTTGCCCGCAAGGCAAGTTTAGAGTACAGACAGCACTTGAACTTATTTTTTAATTTGATTTTTATGTTTTTAAAGTCACTACTGACTTTTAATATTCATTTAAAAATTCTGTCTCTCTAGACGCTCCCCCACTCATTGAGAAAGGAAGCAATATAACAATTATACATGTGATGTCATCCAAAACGTGTTTCCATATTAGCCATATTGTAAAAAAAAAAAAAAAGCAAGAAAAACAGTAAAAAAAAATTATGCTTCAATTTGCACTCAGTTCATCAGTTCTCTCTCTGCAGGTAGATAACATTTTTCATCACTCCTTCTGAATTGTCTTAGATCTTTGTATTGATCAGAGTGCTTGTCTTTCCCATTTGATCATTATTATATTTTTCTTACTGTGACTTATACTTATTTATTTAACAAACATTTATTATTTTTAATTTAATTTAATTAGTTTATTTTTTTCAATTAACAATGATTTTTTTCTTTTTTCTATGCATACCCCCAACTGTGGAGGAAAAAACAAAATATGAAATCATAATAATTTTGCATAGTCAAGCAAATCTCCTTAAAAATAGCATAATAGATGTATCAGGGAGTTGTATCAATGAAAGAAGTTAATCAGCAAGCATATTAAGTGCTTACTATGTACTGGTCATTATGGAATATAAAAGAAAATAGCAAAAATAATCCCTGATTTCAAGAAACTCAAATTAATTTTAATTAAATTTTATTTTTCAAATAATAAGCATTTATTATGCCTCCACTCAGTGAAAAAGGGAAAAGCCACAACTTTGTAACACAGCATTCATTAAAAAATCCCTCACCCCACCAAAAAAACAAACAACTGTGTAAATGTTGTTTACAGACAAGAAAAATAAATTCCCATATTGACCCATATTGGACATGTACAAAAGTGTATATATCTCATTCTTCATATTTAATGCATCACTCCTCTGTCAGGAGTCTTTTGTTCAGTGGCTTAAGTCATATCTGATTCTTTGTGACCTCATTTGTGGTTTTCTTTTCAAAGATATCAGTGGTTTGCTATTGCTTATCCAGTTCATTTTACAATGAAGGAACTGAGGCAAACAGGGTTAAATGACTTGTCACACAGTGAGGAAGTATCTTAGGCTAGATTTGAACTCAGTAAGATAATCTTCTGACTCCAAACGCTTCACTCTATCCACTGTACCAGTCAGGAGTTAGGTAGCATGTTTTATCATCAGTCCTCTGGAACCCTGGTTGATCATTGAATTGATCAGAGTTCTTAATTTTTTCAAAATGTTTGGTTTACAATTCTGATATTATAGTATAAAATTGTTCTCCTGGGTCCATTCACTTCACTCTGTATCAGTTCATATGTCTTCCTAGGTTTCTCTGAAACTGTCCCTTTCATCATTTCTTATACCACAATAGTATTCCATCATATTCATATTTATTCAGCTACTGTCTTATTTATGAACATTGCCGTACTTTTTATTCCTTTGCTACCAAAAAGGGTTGCTGTATTTTTGTACATAAAGGTTTTTATTAATCTTTATTTGAATTCTTTGAGATAAAGTGTATAGTAGTAGAATTACTGTTTCAAAGGGTATATTTTCTCTTCTCCCTGTACTTTTGCCAATACATATATCCTCACTGGAGTCAAAATTTCAGTATGGAAAATGAAAATACAAATTGTTTTGATGTTAAATGGGATCTTTTATATTGTTTTCAGTAGTTTTCTTAAATTCTCTTTAATATTTTAAATAGGAACCCTGGTGTCACATGACACAGAACTGATCCCTTGGATCCTAGTCATGCTCTTGGCCAACAGCATCATCATTGTGGACATGAACTACAAGCACATAAGAGACATTTGAGACATTTGTATGGGAGTAGACCAGGTGTATACCAATGGTCAATAGAGTGTTTATCACAGAATCATAGCATTAGAGCTGGAGAGGACCTTAGAGGTCTTCTAGTCCAACCCTTTCATTTTATATTTGAGGAAACTGAAGCACAGTGGCTAAATGACTAGCCCAAGGTCACACAGTTGCAGAATCATTACTTGAACCCTGATCCTTTGACTCCATAGCCTGTGTTGTTTCTGCTCTGTCATCCTGTGTTCTTCTCTAACATCAAATAGGACAACTTCCTGTTCTATCTGGCATCTCCAAGTCCTCATGTAATCTGAGTTTAGAAACTATTCTAGGAAGTGTTATTAAGGAAAAACACCAGAACAAAAGCTGAGCAGACTCTACAGAACCATGATTACTTCTCTAGGCACTGGGGTTTATACCCCTGAGGAGCTCCCCATCAGTGGCATCATCACCAGCCATGGGAACTTCATTCCCAGTGAGCTTTAAGCCTCTCTGAAATCGAAATCCTTTGATTCTTTGTCTTCTTATTGAATTGTTAGTTCCTTTAGAGCATTGTTTGTTATAACCATTTCAGTATCCCCAGTGCTTATCCTCAAACCATGTACATTGCAGGGACTTAATAATATTGAACTGATTTTTTTTTTTGAAGGTGGGTCTTCCTATTTTTCTCAGGCTGGAAGTACAGCAGCTGTTCCCAGGCTTGATTTCCTTCCTGGTCTCTATAGAAGCTTTGACCTGCTCTATTTCTGACCTGGGTGACTTTATTCCTCCGTAGGTAGTTTAGTGGCCTCTCAGTCTCAAGAGTTCACATTACTGGTAGTGGACTTAGTGTGGGAAATCATCTTTCTTTGTTAGCTCTATTCCTGCTCAAAACTCCGGTGCTCAAATGATCTACCAGCAGCAGCCTCTTTTTTGGAAGTGAATTACCACTCACATTTATTTAGAGCTTTTTGTTATTGCTGTTGTTGTTGAGGCAGTTGGTGCTCAGTGGATAGAGTGCAGTGCTGATCCTGGAGAAAGGAAGATCTGAGTTCAAATCTAGCCTCAGACACTTCTTAACTCTGTGACTCTGATTTACCAACAAAAAGATCCAATGGAGAAGGAAATGGCAAATTACTTCGGTATCTTTCCCAAGAACATTCCATGGACAGTTAGTACACTGGATCATGAAGAGTTGGATGTGACTGATTAACTGAATAGCAAGAAAAACATGCTTTATTTCATTTTTGAAGCCTTTGCTGTGACATGTTTGTAAACCCTTCTCCAGTTACATATGAGTATTTGTTGTCTGACTTGAGTTGCAGCAGCACCGACTTCTCTTGGCCCTGGAAAATGTGCCCTTTCTTTGTCATTGTTAGGTGAAATCCTGTACCCACATGATTTAAATATACAGTATTTAATGGCTACAAATCTCACTTGGAATAAATTGCTGCTGAAAAGGATAAATTACAGAGGTCATCATCCCTTCAAAGGAGAAAAAAAAAAGAAAAAAAGTCAAGATTAGAATCCAAAATACAATGTGGTTTATAGTAGATAAGAAAGAAGGATGAAAAGAAAAAATGAAAACAGTTTTTGTGCTTATTCATAATCAGAAATAACAGGAAAGATAGTCACAGTATATCAGTGGGATGAAGATTAAGCAATTTAGCATTCTTTAATAGATGTGCCCATTTTGTAAGAAAAATTAACATAATGGGATAAACTAAGGAAACATGACAAATCATTAAACCTCTTTAAAAGCATTTGTTGAAAAGTATCAACATAAAAATTTTAATTGCCTATAATAATCCGTAACTGAAAAGTCAAAAAGAAATATGTAAGGATAAAAACTTTGACAATTAAATAACAAATGAAAACAAATGTTTAATTAGCAAAAGTCAGAAAAGCAAGAGTAGGAAAAAAGATGAAAAAAAGTGCTACTTCTCTCTCTCTCTCTCTCTCTCTCTCTCTCTCTCTCTCTCTCTCTCTCCTCTCAGTCTTATTGTTTATCTTCTATGTGAGACTAATATAACAAGGTGAATGTTTGACAGGATATAGACACAGGCATCATCTTAGATATACAATTTGGACTTTAATGTGGAAAAAAAAATTAACACATTCTCTTGATGATTTTAGTTCTGGCATATTATTGTCCCTTTCTGAAAGGGATAATATCTCATTTTAGTCCCTATCTCATTTTAGACTCTTTAAAAAATTAATAAATATCTGGAATCTATTTTTAGATGCCTTATTACTCTTTAAATGTCGTATTTTTAAATTTTGGCTTGATTATATTTATAATGAAGCAAAAGTAAAGCAAGAGAGAAAGAAAAAGAGAGATGAGAAAAAAGAGACAATTCTCGCAAACCTAGAATTTAAGGTAACCTCTGTTTTTTGTTTGTTTTTCTCTGAAAGGTCGGCTATTATTCTAGCTTCAGCATAGGTCTTCAAAAATATTTTTTTTCTTGTTTCAGAGATTTTTTTTTCTAAAAATATTTCCGTTTATATTCCAATTAATGGGGTGGGTGGGTGAAATATATTGATTCAAGACAGATATATATGAGCTTTCCTTGTATATTATACATAGTTCTGTTGGGTTATAGGTGAACTAGATATTCCTTCCAAGTATATGATTCTTCCATATGCAGTATTCATTTACACATTGTGCTGAGAGCATATATAGCATGGTAGTGTGTACAAGGCATGATAATAATGCAAAACAAAGATATATATATATATATACAAAGAGTAGAAAACTTCCTCTCCCAGTAATTTATAACTGATTTGAAGATTTTAAAAAGGCATGTATATCGGAAAGAAGTGGAACAGTGGTAAAGCAACATATATTTAAATAATTAACATAAGTAATGGCATTTGGAGAGATCAGAGTAGAGCAGGCGGAGTCAGAAAAAACCTTGGGGAAGATCCTTCCTTCTTCCTTCCTTCCTTCCTTCCTTCCTTCCTTCCTTCCTTCCT
>NW_027186798.1:0-4313 GCF_028583685.1 Petaurus breviceps papuanus | reverse complement strand
TCTTTCTTTCTTTCTTTCTTTCTTTCTTTCTTTCTTTCTTTCTTTCTCTTTCTCCCTCTCTCTTCCTTCTTCCCTTCCTTCTTTCCTTCCTTCTTTCCTTTCATCCTCCTATTTCTCTCTTTCTTTCTTCCTTTCTTTCCAGTGGAATATTGTATTCTCTCTACCTTTCAGGCAGTTATAAGATAATAAGACAGATAAAGATGTGGTCTACAAAAGAATATTTTTGCAAGAAGCTACCTTTGTCCTCAAAATATCGATATTTGTAGATTATTTTCATAAATAGGCATATATTTGTTCATTGATCTGTCATCTAGGCATCTATCATCAATCTATCTGTTTTATTTTTGTGTTTTCTTTCTAATTTGTGATTTCATAACATTAGGGAATTTGCTGTGAAAAAGACCTCTCTTGATTCAGCTCAGCAACTTGTCTGTATCTCATAATCTTACTGAATTGTCTATGGCACAGAGAGGTTTTGACCCATGATTTCCATAGCTTGTATGAGTCAAAGACAGGGCTTGGATCCACTAATTTATGACTCCAAGACCTGCCCTGTATTCACTGTGCCATAATGCATTGAAAGACTTTAGAGATGGGAAAGTAGCATTAGGGTATTTCGAGTCATGACTAGGGTTGGGGAATGTGGAATTTTTTTTTCCAAGTGCCTAGTACCTGGAATCACCCCGCCTACCCCTAAGCCCCTCTCCTTTCTTCTTCTTTTACACTTCTTTCTCCTAATCACATTCTCTTCATGCCTGTCTCTCCATCTTGTACATCTTTTTCCTCTACTATTAATTTCCTCTTCAGTCTGAATCTCTTCCTTTCACATACCTTTTGACTTTTTAGGTCTCTTTGGAAACTAGCTTTCTCCTGAAGACATCACATCTATTGCCACCCTCCCTCTTGCAACCTGTCTCATATCTCCTGATACAGAGGACTAAGAGAGGAGTTGACATTTTTCTCAGTTCCTAATATTATTTTATGTACAATTCAGTTTATTTTTAAAGGAAGATGTTCACCAGTTATTTCCTTATGCACAATAAAAAATATTTAACCCTTTGGCATGAATAATAGTAGTTTGTCCAAATGTGTTTAGGTTAGTCACTAAATTCATCTGGCAAACACAAGGTGGTTTATCAAGTTAGGGTTTATATCTGCATTATTATCTGTGCCGTACTATCCCTGGGCTGACCCATGAAATAGATATTCACTGGAAAAATAAATTATTTCTTTTTTATAAATGTTTACAGATACTACAAATTTTCCATCTCCAAAATAAAAATACTTTTAACTAAAACAACATTTGAGCAGTTAATAAGGGCATCTCTCCATGGTGATCATTAAGCAGAGGCAGAGTGACTGGCTCTTGGCATGGATGTTAGTGTCCAGATTCCTTTTGGGGAGTATTTGGGCTGGATAGATGATGTCAGAGGTTGGTTACAACGCAGGGGTTCTGTGAGTCTACACCTTCCAAAATACGGACCTCCCAGGCCTTTTTATGTCAACAAGAATCCTTTGCCATTCCAAAGCAATACTGCAAAAAAGACACTCTATCACCCCCATATATGGTTATTTCCATAACTTTTCCCTCTTTTCCAGGAAATTAAAACAATAATTAGGAATTATTTTGCTTAATTGTATGCACATAAATTTGGCAATCTTAGTGAAATGGATGAATATTTACAAAAAATAAAAGTTGCCCAGATTAACTGAAGAGGAAGTAAATTACTTAAATAACCCCATCTCAGAAAAAGAAATTGGACAAGCCAAAAGTGAACTCCCTAGGAAGAAATCTCCAGGGCCAGGCAGATTTACTAGCAAATTCTATCAAACATTTAAAGAACAATTTATTCCAATACTCTACAAACTATTTGGGAAAATTAGTGAAGAAGGAGTCCTACCAAATACTTTTTATGACACAAACATGGTACTGATACCTAAATCAGGAAGAAATAAAACAGAAAAAAATTATAGACCAATTTCCCTCATGAATATAGATGTAAAAATTTTAAAATATTGGCGAAAAGACTACAGCATCATTATCACAAGAATAACATACTTTGATCAGGTAGGATTCATTCCAGGAATGCAAGGATACTTTAATATTAGGGAAACCATCAGTATAATTTATCATATCAACAATAAAACTAGCAGAAACTACATGATCATCTCAACAGATACAGAAAAGGCTTTTGACAAAGTGTAATATCCATTCCTATTAAAAACACTAGGAAGTATAGGAATTAATAGAGCCCTCCTTAAAATAATAAGTAGCATCTACTTAAAGCCATCAGCAAGTATTATATGCAATGGGGATAAGCTAGAAACATTTCCAATAATATCAGGGGTGAAACAAGGATGTCCACTATCACCCCTCTTATTCAATCTGGTACTAGAAATGTTAGCAGTAGCAATTAGAGAAGAAAAAGAAATCAAATGAATCAAATTAGGCAAAGAAGAGACCAAGTTATCACTCTTTTTGGATGATATGATGATATACTTAGAGAATCCTAGAGAATCAAGTAAAAAACTACTTCAGACAATAAATAAATCTGGCAAAGTTGCAGGATATGAAATAAGTCCACATAAATCCTCGGCATTCCTATATATTTCTAATGAAATCAAAGAGCAAGAGATAGAAAGAGAAATCCTATTTAAAGTTCTTGTAGACATTATAAAATATTTTGGAATTTGCCTGCCAAAACAAACCTAGGACCTGTATGAACACAACTACAAAACACTCTTCACACAAATAAAGTCAGATCTAACTAATTGGAAAAACATCAATTGCTCATGGCTGGGTTGAGCAAATATAATAAAAATGACAATTTTACCTAAATTAAATTACATATTTAGTGCCATATCAATCAATTTACCAAAAAATTACTTTATATAACTAGAAAAAATAGTAACACAATTCATTTGGAAGAACAAAATGTCCAGAAATTCAAGGGAATTAATGAAAAGAAATGCTAGGGAAGGTGGTCTAGCTATACCATATTTTAATCTGTATTATAAAGCAGCAGTCATCAAAACTACTTGGTACTGGCTGAGGAAAAGAGCAGTGGATTACTGGAATAGATTGGGTACACGAGACTATATGTAGTCAATGACTATAATAATCTACTCTTTGATAAACCCAAAGATCCCAATTTTTGGGATAAGAACTCAGTACTTGACAAAAACTGCTGGGAAAACCAGAATATAGCATGGCAGAAACTGGGCATAGACCATTATCTAATACCATATACCAAAATTAAGTCTAAATGAGTGCATAATCTAGGTATAAAGGCTGATATTGTAAGCAATCTGGGAAAGCAAGGAATAGTCTTCCTGTCAGATTTATGGAGAGGAGAAGACTTCATTAGAGAGGGAAAAGCTTCTGTACAAACAAAGCCAATGTAACCAAGTTTAAGAAGGAAGTGGAAAATTGGGAAAGAATTTTTACAACCAATGTCTCTGATAAAGACCTCATTTCTAATACATATGTAGAACTGAGTCAAATCTTTAAGAATACAAGTCATTCCCCAATTGATAAATGGTCAAAGGATATGAACAGATATGAATTAGAGGAAGAAATTTAAGATATCTATAAGGATATGAAAAAGTTCTCTAAATCACTATTGATTAGAGAAATGCAAATCAAAACAACTCTGAGGCACCACATCTCACCAGTCAGATTGACTAAGATGACAATACAGGAAAATGATAAATGCTGTAGAGCTTGTGGAAAAATTGGAACACTAATACATTGCTGGAGTTGTGAACTGATTCAACCATTCTGGAGAGCAATCTGGAATTATGCCCAAAGGGTGTAGCGGCAAGCACCCCAAGCGCGTCCTCAGGGTTTGCTGCTACCACAGGTTCTTGGATCTGCTTTGTTAAAGGAAAGCAACTCAAAATGGGTTAACAAGCTTACTTTAATCGGTCAGACATATATCATTTACCTTGTTCAGGAGAAAAGGTCAGCACCCTGAACCTCAAAGTATACAGGCATAATTATCAAGACAGAAACATCAAGTAGACAGATTTCCAAACTGTCCAACCATTACATCCATACCCAGTCAACATCTGGGTTTCCACATTCTGGGTTTTTCAAAGCCGGGGGACTCTCAACAACGGCTTCCCAAAATTCAGATCAAATCACAGAACACTTCTCAAAGTGAGTCCGAAAACAAAGCTACACATCAGGGCTTATATAGCCTTCTCCTGGCTCAGAGAATGTAACAACCTTTTGGACCCACTGGCCAATCAAAAAGTATCAATTGAAGAACAAGCCTCCCACCCCAATCTCCAGGTGCACTTTAGCCTAG
>NW_027186797.1:0-19980 GCF_028583685.1 Petaurus breviceps papuanus | reverse complement strand
AGGACTTCTTCAACAACAGGACTGTCTTTCACCAGTGGACAAATCTGGCAAAACAACATCAAAACAGACAGACAAAGTACCAGCAAAACAGCCATGTCTCCTCAGTCCTTGGCAGCTCAGGGGGCAGGTCTCAAAAGTCCAGGGCAATTCAAAGCGGCCACCAGCAATTCTCTTAGCCTGTCTCTCTCCACGAGGTGCTGCTTCCAAAAAAAAGTTTCTTCTGCCTCTCACTTGTCTCTCCAAATCTACGTCACCAGCTCCTCCCAGTTCAGGACTTTCTTTTCACATCAACAAGTCCATCCCACAGGTAGGATTAACAAGCTCTGGGTTTTAATACAATCAATTTGAAAAACTAAGCCAATACAGGGGAATCTTTAAATGCCATTACTATCACACAGTCTTATACCATTACTTTGCAGTCACACCATTGTTGGTGTTACAATAAACCTTGCTGCTTTGACTGAAATAAGGTTTTAATTGGCAAATTCATTCCAGGTGGATGCTGCCCAATATTCGTATATGTCTAGGTTCCCAGCAATCCCAAACCACATCACTTATCACACATCACTCGCCAAGGACCCACAGATCTTCTAGAGGATCTCCCACCATTTCCTAATTTTCAGGATTTGATTGGACAATTGTCCCGGTCCAGGGAATAAGAGAAGAGAAGAAAAAAATGCTTTGCCTTACCAAAGAGTAAGCTAAAGAAGATAAAAAAAGCCAGTTATTTGAGACTTTCTCTTACTCCTTTGGATGAACTGGGCCTCAGATATTAATGATCTAGACCTGATGTCAAATACTACTGGAATCATATTAAAATATAATTGGAAAATATTTTACAAAATAAATATGCAATAAAACATAAATAATGTTATTATGTGGTTTTCCAAGCCAATGTGCTGCCCCAGGATCCTTATCTAGAGAACCTGGCCGGTGGAAGTGCTTGTTAATTAATGGAGTGACTGATTACAGTACAACTGGTCACTTGGGGCACACTTCTGGAGGGGCAAGGTGGGGGTGGAGTCAGGAAGCAGCTGTCAGAGCCTGGGCCTAGAGGCAAAGAGGAGGGAAGGGAGAAGGGCAGGTTAAAGATCTTTAGGTAAGAACATTGTGAGTGAAGTGCCCACAAGAAATTATATACCAAAGCCCCCTCCCAGATGCAACCTGCTAGAAGGGGACCCCTACCAGGGTCCCTGGAAACCACCTAATAAGCCATAATAGTGAGAAAACGTTTCACCTGTGTTGCTAGAAACATGCCCCAGATTCAGGTCTGTTTATGTTTATACCCAGGGCTTTGCTGGGTAATCAAGGCTTCACTAGAAACCCATTAATGGCATTACAATCCCCTTGGAACCACATTTTGTTGATTATCAACACCTAACTCTATATAAGTGTATCTTACAGAAGACTCAGGGTTGTCTCCCCTATTGGGGAGGCAGTCACCAGCTGGTTAATAAACACTCCTATCAAATTATAATTGGCTTTGCTGTCCTGTTTCTTGGATGTCCACTACATATTGGAGTTCCCACCGAGACACTCTTTGGCTTTATATTGACATCTGGACCAGGCTCCCTGGAGGGCCGGGAAGGCAATTCGCCCCAGGGGTGAGTGGCCACCCTCAGCCCTGGGGCTCGAATTGCTTCCCTGAGCAGACAGAACCTGAGTCCTATCCAAATTCTTTCAATTCGATCCAAGAGTGTTCTTTCTTTTAGGTGAGTGTTCATGAAGTGTAAAAGTGCCTACGGGGTGATCACCGAGATGAGGTTCCTTGGCCCCAGGTAGAGTAGCCCCTACTGGCCTCCAAGGTCAGGATGCTGGAGTGCCGTTTTTTCTCTCTCTTCTGAATTTTGTGTTTGTTCCTAGATGTCACTGTCTGTGTGTTGTGTTGTTTTGTGTATATCCTGTCTGTGGGATTGTGTAAAGAAATTTCTAAATCTGCCACCCTGTAAGCCAGATGCACCCAAGCATAAGAAACGCTGTACCCGTGCTAGAAAGATTAATAATCTCTTAAGGAATGGCTGTTGGCAGAAAACCATTTCTCCCTCTACTTTTTGAACTCCAGCCAAAGTTCTCGAAGTAGAAAGACAAATGGACAGAGAATGGGAAATTTCTCCGCTAAGATCTATCTAAGAGAAAAGGGGTCACTTCAATGATCAAAGAGAAGTAGGTTTTCGAGCTGCACTTTGAAATAGGACTAACACTTAACTCTTTCCTGGGTCACAGAAAGAGAACTGTACAACATCATTGGGAATATAGATCCAGGTAATTGAATTCATTCTGATTACTATTTGGCACTGCAAAAACTGAAGTTTAAGGTCACCAGCTTGATTATTCAATTTTTTTTATTTCAAAGTTCAAAATTAAGAGCATGATTGTTACTGGTAAACAGTTGTATTATCTGTGTTATATGAGAAGCAGTTTCTCTTAAAGTCTTGGAGTAGATCTGAAATTTTAAAGGAATGAACACCTGAGAAAAGTTTATTTGAGCAAAAGGTCAAAATAAATTCGCTAAGACTCTCTTCCCTGTGCTCCCAGTTCTTAGCTAGGGCTCCGGAGCCCTCCCCTGTCATCCAGCTCTGACGGAGCTGAGGAGACAGTAAGAGGTTTGAACCATTAGGATTTTTTTCTCCCTGTTGTCCTGGCTATAACTGAGTTAGGGCTGCAGTGAAGTTAATGTGAGTTAACTTCCTCCAAAAAGAAAAAGGGGGGAAGGTACAGTGGCTACATCAGAGCTACACAGACTTGTCATCTGCCTACCTGAAAGTTTAAGTCCCTGGAATAGAACATTTTTCTGAATGACATGGGAACAGTTAGACAAGGGAAAAGAAGCTTGTGAAACAAAGGTACAAACACAAGTTAATCATTATCCCATATACTAAGCCTGGGATACACCTGAGCTACTAAAGTGTGTTACATCTGAGCTACACAGCCTAAATAGTTTAGTAAAAGGGTACTTGATCAATCTCCCATCAGCAAGCTTTAGATCCCCAGGTACCCTGAAGTCCACCTCTCTAAGTAAACAGAGCCTGAAGTTTTACTTCAAGTTCCCCAAACCCTCTCTTCAATGCTCCAGGCAAATCAACCACCCCATAACCAATGTCTGCTGCAGCTAAGCATTCATAGAGGTTTATTTGATAGAGTATAAGCTGACAATGTGCTTTGAGTGTGATGAGTTTGGGAAAATGGAGGATTTTCCCCTGAAATATAGAGTTTACTCTGTACCATAAAGCCTCAACTTCAGTACCATCTAAGTGATCTCTCCCTTGCTGCAAATAATCACTTTGCTTGTTGCAGTGCCAAGGAATTAAAAAAGGTTGCTAAGAACTCCTGGAAAACAATGGAGCAGGGAGAAAACACCCCAGAATATAGAACAAAAAGAGAAAAATGAAAGAGGTACAGCTAAGAGAAAGATGAAAGAGAGAAAATCAGAAAAGTGAGAAAAAGCTTGTCAGTGAGAAACAGTGTGTTCGGGACTCTGCACTGACTGGTTGTGTGACCCTGAGTCTCAATTCATCTATAAAGAGGGAGAGATGAGAAAAAGAGAGAAGAAAATGAGGTCAGAAGTCAACTAGCCTCTTCACTTGGTAAGATCAATCATTCTTATATGTAATTTGGAAATGCAATTAATGTCATCTTCTACGTAATTTGAAAAGGCTATTAATGTAATGTCATCTCGCAGTTTATATTATTGTTGTATTTCTACACTATATATTGTAAAACCTGAGTGAGGAGAAAATTGTGTAAGACCAGTACTGTTACTTTAAATATGTATATCTGCTATTTAGAAAAACTTGTAAAACAGTTAACTAAGCTATTTTGGGCTAATGTTTTAATGTTAAAACCTAAAGTTGTTTATTGATTATTGTATGAAAATTTGTTTGATTAGTTCTGCCCATCCAGAGCAGTCTCTCCTGCTTACAATACATATAAATTTTCCTTATGTTGTAAAACTGTTAAATACTCTAGAAACTATTTCCAGGCAAGGTCATTCAGCCTGAGAAAGGAAGTTTTAAATGAACCTAACTTGCTAAGAAGTCGCAAAGATCAAAAAGGATTTGTATAAATTGTTGTTTATATTTTAGAAGGATGGTAAAAGGAATTTCTTACATTATAAGATGATGTATTTTTATTGCTTATCGCAGTCCCATGAGAATAGAAATAATTATAACTGGCTCTAAGCTGTGATTGGTGAGGCTTGTTATTTAAGGTAAGAAGCACTTGGGACCATAACTAAATTTTATTTTGAGTCTGAATTTGGGTATAGTTGTCTTCATTAAATCAGAGTCTGAGAGGAAATGCCACTAGCTACTCAGAGGAATGTGATCCTGTGCTGTCAACAGGTGGAAGTCTATATTTGGTAAAGGTCGAAGGGACAATCTTAGCCTCTGTCTGGGATGGGATCCATCCTGGCTCAGTTTATCCATGAGGTTCCTTTGAAAAGGAATGTTTCCCACCTTTTCCTGAGTCTAGCTATGAGATTTAACAGATGCTGCATGAGATGGAATATCTGTAACTGTACCTGAATTTGCACAAAGCCAAGGATGTTTTCTCCTGGCACAATTGGAATGTCACATGTCCCTATGCTCAGAATAAGTAATCAGTAAAAGATATGAGCTCCTTCATGTTAGGTTATTGGAAGATCTAATAATATTTTTCATCTAGAATGAAAACATGTATAGAAAGTTATGCAAACTGCTTAAGATCATTTTAAAAGTTTTCAAGACTTCCTTCATAAAAGTTTAGTGATCATTTATAAATCTTGAAATTGTTTTGAAGAAGGAAGATATTTTTAGAAGAAATTTTTAAAATCTCTAGTGTAATTCTAAGAGACCCTGATGTAAAAAATTGTAAAGCAGAAAAGAACTTGCTATCTAATCTGAATTTGTAGTTATTCCATCATCAAAGCAAATGTTAATATTTGTAACTGAATACATAAGCGTAAAATTCATTTCCCTTTTTGAAATTCTGTTCGGCACCCCACCTCCTATTGTATTTCGGGTGGTGTTGCTGTTATGTATGATTGTTAATGATTTACTTCTCAAGTCCCTCCAAGCTCTCTGAGACATCCAGGATGCAGTTCGAGCAGTGTACCAGACCACTCCACTGTTAAGGTGGATCCACCCCTCACACATCAAGGTGACAGGGACGGCAAAGGCTGGCTTCCCAGTGGTGATACTTCTTTGAGGCAGGGTTTAGGGAATGATAGTCACAGGCCTGACCCATCCACCTTTCCCTTCCCCCACAACTGCAGAATTTGCTAAGCCTGGGGCAGTGGCAGCTGCTGGGTCAGGGTGGGCAGAATGTACAGGACCTGGGTGACATTTCCAAGCTTTGCTGAGAAGGGTGGGCTACAAGGTGCCTTGGGGCATAGGGCAGTCCAGGCTCCTGCTAGTCTGTTAGTGTTATCCCTCCCCTTCTCTTGCCAGGTGGAGAAGGATGATCAAATTTTCCCTACAATTCTCCTGCATTCTCTTCCCTTAATATGATCTGGGATGAGAGGAGTTAACAAGAACTTGTGGCTGTTAAAAACCCCACACTGAGATACCCTCTTAACTCTTGGGGAGGGAGTGGGGAATGCTAAGTGTTCTTGATTGGGGGTAGGTGTTTTAGCATGGGTGAGATCCTTGAGTTTCTTAGTCTCAGGAGTTTTCTCCAGAAATCCCAATATAATCTATTTCCAGCAACTTCACGTTTAATCCCAGGATCTGCTAAAATGCTTTTAGCTATATCTAATGTTTCATTGTAGCTCCAGGTTGTGCAGACCAGAAACCACAAAGAAAAGAGTCTTATAGATTTGTTTGCTTGTTTCCCTAGCTGCATCCCTTAGAAGTCTCTGGCTGCCTGTATTTTAAGACTTACAAGTTACAGACTCATTCACAGCACACATGATTCAGACCCAGAGACACACAAGTTGACAGACAAATTGACAGGATAAATAGAGTTCTTAATTAACAACAGAGAGAGAGGGAATTAGGGGCTTGCAGGAAATACTCATTAAGAATTGGCTATTATTATTCAAGGATTCAAGACCTGACAGGGTAGGAGTGGATGGGGATCCTACAACCTTTGCACCTCTATGGTCTTGGGGGGCAGGGGGTCCTTGGCTCCTTATCCCCAGGTGTTTCTGACTTTCCATAGCTTGGAGACAGGTCCTACCTACATTCAGATTTCCAATACCCTGATTTCTTGCAATAGTGACAAATGTGGTCCCTTGCCACATTAGGGATGCGGTGTGGGTTTGGGATTGGAGCTGTTTGAAACTCCCATTTTGCTTTAAAGTCCTCCTTATTCTGTGTTGCTAGGCAAGCTCAGCCATATTCTGCAGGAAATCTTTAAGGGAAAAGGGGAAGGAAGGAAGGAATAGAGGAGAGGAAAAGGGGAGTTGGAAGAGAAAGCCAGGCTGGGGTTGTTGGGAAAGAGGGGGGAGTGGGGTGGAGGGAATTAGCAGGTACTGGGGAAGGAGTGACTGATGCTGAAGCAGTTTTGCAAGCCTTAAGGAAAGAGGCTTCTGCCTTTTGTTCTTGCTCAGCCATCTCAGCAAACCAAAGATGAAAACATTCCCCCTCCTGGATAGATGTTTTGTTGGCCTTTAAATTTACTTTGGTTTTAAGATTAAGTAAGTTTGACCAGTCAAAAGAACCCTATTGTGGCCAGTATAATTTGGGGTATCTTTAGTTAACTAACACTAGCACTGGCAATACTTGTACTAATTTTCCTAGACAGAGTGGTGCTTCAGGGGATGTATACAGAGTATTTGACCACAGATTTGATCCCTGCCCCCTGAGCTAGCTTAAAGGGAATTTCAGACTTGAACAAAACTAGTGGAAGTCCTTTGGAACCTGGGAATGGGGAACTTACCGGACCCTGTCCAGGTTAACACTCCAGGAAAAATTGGTCCTGAATTGCCTGAGTCAATAGTATTGGAAAGGTGGGGTGCTGTTCTGTCATTGTCCCACTGCTGCACCTTGATTAATGCAAGCAAGACCCAAGTAATAATTTAAGAATGGACCCTTTATTAAAAGGCCATGTTGGCTGATCAGGCCACATGGTGGGCTGAATCGGCACCACCCCAAGTCCCAGGTACAGCAGTAGCAGTAGCAGCAGCCAGCAACAGCCAGATCTGGGGCAGAACCTCAGCTTATAAAGGAGCCCTTACATAAGCAGTGATTGGTCAGCACACACCTTGCAACTCCCTCCCCTGACCCAGAAGCCCACCTACTTCTATGCAGGTGAGCTGACTGGGAGAAAGGGCAAGGACCCAGTGGGGGAGGGCAGAGCTGACCCAGAAGTCAGCTCACCAACTTGAGGTAGGGGTGTGGGGAAAACCAGGCACAGCACCACTCCATCTGTTCCATGTCATGGCACCATAACTATGGACCTAAAAGTTTGATTAAAGGAAGCAAACAGGCTAGATGGTGTACATTTATATCATTTATTCCCTTAAATCTAGCAGATACAGGCTACCTGGAGTGAAAACATAAGCTATGACTGTGTGATACGAGAACAACAAAGATGAGAAGTCCTACTATTCAGCCTTACCTGGTCTTTGAAGTTGCTGACACAGGAAAGGGCATTTTTAGAGCAAAGCAAAGCAGTCTGATTGACTAGCTCAGTTTTTTGCCCTTGTTGGAGTTGAAACATTGTCTGTAGCAAATATATCAAAGGATACATCAAATCTGACCAAAACAAGTCATTTATATCCAAAGAGAGAGAGAAAACTGACACCAACATGTACCAAGAGCCAGTGCCAATAGACGAGAGCTGAAAGGATGTGAAAGTTTCTAAAGTGCTGCCAACTATAAATGACCACATGAAGACAGGTCTCCAAAAACACTAAGACATGTGAAAGTAATCTTGCCAGTTCTTGTGAAGGGTTAAATTTTGTGTGTGACAATAACAGAGCTGCAACGAGAGGAAACAATTCCTCTTACCCACGAGGCTGCCAAACAAAAAGGAGGCAATAGAGTTGTTGATAAACTCATGAAAGGCAACTCTGGACATTTTCAAAAATAGGGTAAGGATAAGGAGGAGAGTTAATATTCTGTTAACTAGAGAGCAATGCCTGGCAAAGAGAAGAAACCAGAGTTGTCTGTCCAGGGGTATATAAGTGTGGATTGTTGGTCTTCAGTTTCCTAATCGGTAAAATAATGATTATCTGTAAGATCCTACCCTGGGGTAACTTTATGTTCTCCATGAAATTTGAAGTTTCCTGGTTTCCTAGTTGGGGTGATGTAATGGGAATGTAAATTTTAAAGATCTTCCCTGCCCCTAGGCTAAAGTGCACCTGGAGCCTGGGGTGGGAGCCTTGTTTTTCAGTAGATACTTTTTGATTGGCCAGTGGGTCCAAACGGTTGTTACATTCTCTGAGCCAGGAGAAGGGTATATAAACCCTGATTTGAGGCTTTGTTTTGGGGGCTCACTTTGAGAAGTGTTCTGTAATTTGATCTGGATTCTGGGAAGCCCCCCCCCTTTGAAAAACCCAAATGTTGAAAGCCAGATGTTGATTTGGTATGGATGTAATGGTTGGACGGTTTGGAAAGCTGTCTACTTGATCTGTTTCTGTCTTGATAATTCTGCCTGTATACTTTGAAGTTCAGGGTGCTGACCTTTTTCCCCTGAACAAGGTAAACGATATATGTTTGACTGATTAAAGTAAGCTTGTTAACCCATTTTGAGTTGCTGTCCTTTATCAAAGCAGATCCAAGAACCTGTGTGAGCAGGCACCCTGAGGACACTTGGGGTGCTTGCTGCTACAGGTGATGAGACAAGAAAGAGGGAAAATCCTGCTAATTGTGGCCAGGATCAATGTTTCTGGGGGAAAAAAAAAAGGTACCAGGAATTCACACCTTCATATCTCAGGCAGCTCAGAACCAACCTTAGGCTGAAGTGGTATTCCTCCCCATTTTAAGAATTAAGCTCTTTCATTTTGTTGTTATTGAGTTGTGTCTGACTTGTTATGACCCTATTTGGGGTTTTCTTATCAAAGAAATTGGAGTGGTTTGTCATTTTCTTTTCCAGCTCATTTTTTCTGAGGAGAAAACTGAGGCAAACAGGGGTAAGTGATTTGCTCAGGTTCAAACACGTAGTCTGAGTTCTGGATTATATGTAACTCAGGTCTTCCTGATTCCAGGCTCTGAGCTCTAACCACTGGAGGACCCAGATGCCCCTTTTATGGTGAGACAAAGTCTTCTATTCTGATTCTAAATTCCATTTGCCGGACTCTGATTTACCCTTTCTTCTTGGAGTCCCTGGTTTGCTTATCTACACCGCCTGGGGAGGTTACCAGACTTGCCTGAGTCACAGCTGGGATGGGTGGCATTAAAACGGAGGTGGCCACCGGGCCCTCCACAAACCAGCCTGCAGATTTCTTCAGTCCTCAGAGGCCCTCGGTTTGGGGCAGGGACATTCTCTTCCTAACTTCTGACCCTTCTTTTACCCTGGTTCAGGCTGAGCCTTGCGCTCCTGGAGTGATGATGGGAAGGAAGGCGACTGTAAATAACCCTGAAAGAGCCGATTTGCCTCCGCGTCAGTTTCAGTTTTGGTCGACTAGCCTGTGCCGGCTCATTCTGCCCAGTCACCAATGACGTTTTTTGTCTCTCGTTTGCTATTGGCCGGCAGAGCCTCGGCGAAGCCAATCAGAACTGACGGATTCGCAAACCCAGAGTTTTGGCAGATCTCAGCGCTCCTGGGCTCCTCTGAAATGAGTGTGAAGAGGCGAGGTGGGGGGTGCAGACCCTGACATACCAGCGCTTGTAGCCTTCAGACTTCCTGAGGAGCTTGGGGACTTCACAGGAATTAGGGTTAGGTTCTGAAGGGGTCTTCGGGGCCCTCTGGTCCAGCCTCTTAGGACAGACTCAGTAAATGCTGACTGACTCCAATCCCCAAATCCATGCCTCTGATCTCTAGGACTTTTCTATGAGAGTAAAATCTGCTTGGTAACTAAACACTTGATTATTGAGTAGACCAGTGATAGCTAACAAGTTATTTTTTTTATTTTTATGTTTTTTGCTTTTTTTTAGGGGGTGGGGGCATTTGGGGTTAAGCGACTTGCCCAAGGTCATACGGCTAGTTTTTGTGCGAAGTGTCTGAGGTCGATTTTGAACTCAGGTCCTTCTGACTCCAGGGCCGGTGCTGTACTTACTGTGCCACCTAGCCGCCCCTGCTAACAAGTTATTGAAGCAAGATTCTAGAAACAGAGGGCCCCTAAGCTGCTTTCTGGGTCACTGAGGAATAAATTGCACACATGTGGAATGATAGTAACCAACAGAGAGTCGTGATTAGATGCAGCTTATGAAGTCCAGGCCAGGTCAGCCATGGGCACCCTCTGAGGGCCCCCAAATGACAGGGTCACCATGCTGAAGGAGCCATGGGCACTCAGAGAAGCTGGTCTGGAATACCCAGGGAAGGCCTCCCAGTGAGAAGGGGGCTTCAGCCTCAGAGTAGAAGTTATGTTTACCTACATCAGGAGATGCTCTGATCTAGGTTACAGAGAGGACAGCAATAGACGTGGTCAAGGACCGTACCATTAGGTAAATGTAGGTGGATTAATTTTTGGACAAGTTGACCATGCCAGTGTCACCAGATTGGTCAGATCTTTTTAGATAAACTATATCAGCTTTTAAC
Organism: Petaurus breviceps papuanus; assembly: GCF_028583685.1. Lineage (NCBI taxonomy): Eukaryota > Metazoa > Chordata > Mammalia > Diprotodontia > Petauridae > Petaurus > Petaurus breviceps. Next base: position 9,357 of record NW_027186797.1, on the reverse strand, counting down.
ACGCAGCGGCATGAATGCTTTAGACCATAACAATATCGAGAACTAAACTTATTTCCTTGTATCAGAACCATGAGGGAAATACAACTGGATGTCAGCATTGAGATGTCAACCATTGATTGAGATGCATTGAGTCAGCATTGAGATGTCAATCTCACATACAGAGACACACACTCACACACACAGACACACACACTCACACACATATACACACACATACACACTAGTGCACACATTCACACACACTCATACACATTTGTGTCTAAAGGTATACATCTCTAGGGCTGGGGGAGGAGAAGAAAAAAGGGAAAAATAATATGATAACTTTATTATCTATTTACTACCAATAGCAAGTTGTACAGAATAGATTTTTTTAATCTTTTTTTAATGGAATTTATTTAATATTTTTAGTTTTCAACATTCATTTCCACATGATTTTGAGTTACAAATTTTCTCCCCATCTCTCCCCTACCCCCAACCCAAGAGAGCAGGCCTACTGAACACCCTTTCCCCTAGTCTGCCCATGTTTCTATCCCTCCCATCAGTCCTTCTCCCTTTCCCCTTTACTTTCTTGTAAGGCAAGATGGATTTCTACAACCTATTGTCTGTATATCTTATTTCCCAGTTGTATGCAAAAACATTTTTTTAGCATTTGTTTTTAAAACTTTGAGTTCCAGATTCTCTTCCCTCTTCCCTACTCTCCCCACACTGAGAAGACAATAAATTCAATATAGGTTATACATGGGTAGTTACACAAAACATTTCCATAGTAGTAATATTGTGAATGACTAATTACATTTCCCTCCATCCTATCCCACCCCTCATTTATTCTATTTTCTCCTTTGACCCTGTTGCTTTTCAAAAGAGTTTGCTTCTGACCCTCCCTTCCCAAAATCTGCCCTCCCTTCTATCATCCTCCTTTTCCCTTTCCTCTCACTTTCCTGTAGGGTGAGGTACCCAATTGAGTGTGTATGTCATTCCCTCCTTAAGCCAAATCCAGTGAGCATAAGGTTGACTCATTCCCTTTCACCTCCCTGCTCCATTGTAACAGTTTTCGCTTACCTTTTTTTGTGAGATATTTTACCCTATTCTATCTCTCCCTTTCTCCTCCCAATATATTCCTCTCTAACTCCTCATTTTTATTTTTCAGACACCATCCCTTCATATTCCCTATTTTTTGGGGTCTCCTTCAGCAGGCTGTTGACACACCTCTCACGATTTTCTTGCATCACTCTCATTTCTCTTCCCAATTTTTTCTCCACTCCTCTTACTTGATTTTCAAAATTCTTTTTCAGCTTCTTCACGGCCTGTAATGATGTCATATTTTTTGGAAGCTTTTGATGCAGGAGTTCTGATATCGTTGTCTTCCTCCCATTCCATGCCTAGATCGTGTTTTCTGTGCTCGCTCATCTTGCCTGTCAATTACTTGACCTTTGAGCTCTTTGCTATAGTACAACTCTGCTTCCAGAATGGAGAGAGCCGTGTTCCAAAATTGTTGGGGTTTTTGCAGCTGCTGGAGCTATTAGGAGGGCGCCCTCTGCAGCCCTGACAAGCTCTGGCACACTGGCCACACACCCCAGGACCACCACCTAAGACCGAGATCCAGATCCAAGCAGGTCAAAGCAAGAGTGATTACCCTCTGAATGGTTGCTTGGCTTCCCCTACAAACTGCAGGCCAGGAGCTCAGGAGGCAGCCATGGGGTGACAGCTACACGGGTGCTGCTCCTCCTCTGCTTCATGCCCTGGGGGCAGCAGGTGGACCCCTCTCTTCTGTACCTAATGTTCCAAGAGTTTCACACTGACCTCTTACTTTGTCTTTGGTGTTTATGGGTTGAAAAGTCTGGAAACCACCGCAGCTGATGGTGATTCACTCTCCTGAAGTCTGCTCTGGCCACCACTTGTTGGTGCTGCCCTGGGGCCAGAACCTCGGGACTCACAGGGGACTGTGCTTGGCTCCCACCTCAGTGTGATCGACCCTTCCTGTTGGCCTGCCAGGCTGCCTTCTGTGGGAGATGTGTTTCTCTCTGTCACTTTGTGGGCTCTGTAGCTCTAAAATTTGTTTAGCGTCATTTTTTTACATGTATTGGAAGTGACTGGAGCAGGATCTCACACCAAGTTTGTTCTTTTACTCTGCCATCTTGGCTCTGACTTCCCCCCTCCTCCCCCTTTGGTCTTGCTCAGCCATCTCGGCAAACCAAAGATGGAACATTGCCCTCTCCTGACTTGATGTTTTGTTGGCCTTTAAACTTCATTTGGTTTTAAGATAAAATAACCTTAACCAGTCAAAACAACCCTATTGTGGCCAGTATAATTTGGCCTATCTTTAGTTAACTAACACTGGTGCTGGCAATATTGGTGCTAATTTTTCCAGATAGATTCATATTTCAGGGGATGTATACAGAGTGTTTGACCACAGATTTGATTCTTGCCCCATGAGCTAGCCTAAAGAGAATTTCAGTCTTCAACAAAACTAGTGGGAGTCCTTTGGAAGCTGCTAATCAGGAACTTACCTGACACTGTCAAGATTAAGACTCCAGGAAAAATGGATCCTAAGGTACCTGAGTCAATAGTATTGGCAAGATGGGGTCCTGTTCTGCCTTTGTCCCAGTCCATCTGTTCCACTTGAGTCATGGCACCTTAACTATAGATCTAAAAGTTTGGTTAAAGGAGGCAAACAGGCTGGGTGATATACGTTTATATCATTTATTCCCTTAAAGCTAGCAGATACATATTGCAGGGAGCCAAAACACAATTTCTGACTGGGTGATACAAGAAGGACAAAGTTTCTGTCCCTCAGATTTGGTCTCCATATGTTTACAAGACAATTGACAAACTAGTGTCAGCTGGACCCCAGGATCCCTGAGCTTTCCCCACACAGCACATGCCTCTAAAGAAAAGAGAAGTCCCACTATTCAGCCTTATTGGGTCTTTGAAGTTGCTGACACAGGAAAGGGCATTTTTAGAGCAAAGCAAAGCAGTCTGATTGATCACTGCAGGTTTTGGCCCTTATTGGAGTTCAAACATTGTCCATAGAAAATATATCAAAGGATACATGAAATCTGACCAAAACAAGTCATTTATATCCAAAGAGAGAGAGAACTGATATGGATGTGAACCAAGAGCTATTGCCAATAGCTGGGTGCTGAAAGGATATGAAAGTTTCTAAAGTCCTGCCAACTATAAATGACCACATGAAAACAGGTCTCTAAGCAACCGTAAGAGAAAGTCATGTGAAAGTAACCTTGCCATTTCTTGTGAAGAGTTAAATTTTGTGTATGCCAATAAACATAATGCCGAAATAAGAAGAAACGATTCTTCTGACCCACAAGGTGCCAGACAGAAAAAGGAGGCAACAGAGTTGTTGATAAACTTCATGAAATGAGACATCTGGAAGTTCTGACAAATGGGACAAGGATAACAACTGGAGTTAATATTCTGTTAACTATCAAGCAATGTTTAGCAAACAGAAGAAACCACAGTTGTCTGTCCAAGGGTAGATAAGTGTGGATTGTTGGTCTTCAATTTCCTAATCTGTAACATAAAAATTATCTCCAAGATCCTCTCCAGGGGTAACTTTATGTTTTGAAGTTTGAAGTTTTCTGGTTTCCTAGTTGGGGTGATGAGACAAGAGAGAGGGGACATTTTACCAATTGTGCCCAGATTCATTGTTTCTGGGGAAAAAAAAGTCACTAGGGGGTCAGCTAGGTGGTACAGAGGATGGAGCAGGGGTCAGGAGGACATGATCTCAGACACTTAACACAAAAACTAGCCTTGTGACCTTGGGCAAGTCACTTAAGCCCAATTGCCCTACTTTCCCCCTCCAAAAAAAAGTTGCTAGAAATTCTCACCTTCATATCTCAGGCAGTTCAGAAACAAGCATAGGCTGAAATGGTACTCTCCATTTTAAGAACTTTCCTTTGGTTGTGATTGAGTTGTATGTGACTGCCCTATTTGGGGCTTTCTTATCAAGGAAATTGGAGTGGTTTGCCATTTTCTTCTACAGCTCATTTTTTCTAAGGAGGAAACTGAAGCAAACAGGGTTAAGTGATTTGCCCAGGTTCAAACATGTAGTCTGAGTTCTGGATTATATGTAAGTCAGATCTTCCTGATTCCAGGCTCTAAGCTCTAACCATTGGGTTCCCCAGATCCCCCTTTTATGAAAGGTGAAACAAAGGCTTCTATTCTGATTCCAAATTCCATGTACCGGACTCTGATTTACTCTTTCTTCTCGGGTCCCTGGCTCCCTTGGCCTAGGGAGGTTACCAGACTAGCCTGAGTCACAGCTGGGATGGGTGGCATTAAAACGGAGGTGGCCCCCCACAAACCAGCCTGCAGATTTCTTCAGTCCTCGGACGCCCTCGGTTTTGCGTGGGGACATTCTCTTCCTAACTTCTGACCCTTCTTTTTCTCTGGTTCAGGCTGAGAGCACAAGAGTCTTGGGCTCCTGGAGTGATGATGGGAGGGTTAGGGTTTCAGCTTTGGTCTCCTAGCCCGTGCCAGCTCATTCTGCCCAGTCACCAATGACGCCTGTTGTCTCCCGTTTTCTATTGGCCGGAGGGGTCTCCGTGAAGCCAATCAGAAGTGAGGGATTCGTCCCTTTATAAACGCAGAGTTCTGTCTGGTCTCTGCAGTCCTGGGCTCCTCTGAGCCCGGACCATGGGGCTCCTGGTGCGCTCTCTCCTCCTGCTGGGGACCATGGCCCTGCCCCGTACCTGGGCAGGTGAGTTCGGCCCCCGGGGCGGACGGGAGGGGGGGATGGGGCTTCCTACAGAGAGCTCCCCGACCCCAGCCCGGGGGTCCCGTGCGTGACTCGGGGACAAGCCCGTTGGGGGGTCTTGGTGTCGGCTCCTTAGTGGGAGGGGCGCTGAGGGGGCTGAGGAGAGGACTAGGAGCCGGGAGGGAGGATGGGGGCGTTAAGAAGCCGCAGAGCTGCCCCCCCCTCCCCCATCCAGGGGCGAGGACGGAACCAGGGGCAGCTTAAGGAGGCTCAGAGAGGACCGGGGGTGGGGCCAGGCTTGGACCCAAGGTGGGGGGCCAAGGGTGAGGCACCCGGGTCGGGACGCACTAGAGGACCCGTCTGTGAGGTCAGAGACGCGTTCGGCTGATCTCCAAGCGCCGGAGTCTCCTAACGGGATTGGGGGGAGGGAGGAGAGACATCTTGGGACCCCAGGGTCGCCTGTCCAGGGTCACGCGCGGCCCCTCCCTGACACCGGCCGTTCCCTTGCCAGGCTCTCACTCCATGCGGTATTTCGACACCGGGCTCGGGCCGCGCTTCCTCCCCGGCCCCGAAGGCGTCCACACCCTCCAGCGCATGTATGGCTGCGAGGTGACCCCCGAGCTCGGCTTCAGGAGCGGGTTTTTCCAATATGCCTACCAAGGGCAGGACTACATCGCGCTGGACACGGAGACCTACACGTGGACGACGGCCGTGCCCCCAGCGGTGAACAGCAAGCGCAAGTGGGAGGAGAGGAGCATCGCGGAGCAAGCGAAAGCCTATCTGGAGGAGGAGTGTGTGCTGTGGTGAAGAAGTACCTGGAAATGGGCAAGGAGACGCTGCAGAGGGCAGGTACCGCCCCGCCCCCCGTGTACCCCAGCCCCGGATTGGGGGTGTCCAGAACAACCTCTGCCCTTTCCCCCAGACCCGCCCTCTGCCCGAGTGACCCGCCACGCTGCCCCCCACGGGGAGGTGACCCTGCGCTGCCGGGCCCAGGACTTCTACCCTGAGCACATCTCCCTGACCTGGCTGAGGGATGGGCAGGAGCAGCTGCAGGACATGGAATTCATTGAGACCAGGCCTGCGGGGGACGGCACCTTCCAGAAGTGGGCAGCTGTGGGCGTGACCCCGGGCCACGAAGGGGAGTACACCTGCCGAGTTCAGCACGAGGGGCTGCCTGAGCCCCTCACCCTGCAGTGGGGTAAAGGCAGTGAGGAGGGGGAGGGGAGGGGCTGGGGAAAAGGGAGGGGGGGGGGGAGGGGCCGGGGGGGGCAGGGGGAGTGTGCTGAGGAGGGATGGGGGGGAGGGCAGTGAAGTGGGGGAGGGGCTGGGAGAGGTGGGGCAGGGTTAGTCAGGCCAGAGGGCTCAGGGCCTCCCACTTCCCTTTTCCATTTCAGAGCCACCCTCCCCACCCATCGGGCTCATCGTGGGGGGCTTTGCTGCTGGCCTCCTCCTCCTCACTGCAGTCATTGCTGGAGTTTCTTACTGGAGGAAGAATAGTTCAGGTGGGCAGCCCTGGGAGGGTCCTCAGGGAGATCCCTGAACCCCAGCTTGTCTCTGTCCCCAAGTCCTTTCCCTCCCATCTAAGGGAGTGTCATCACTGTAGCCCAGCCTTGGGAGCCCCTGGAGCCAGGCCTGGAGTGGGTCAGGGCCCCTTTGGGGGCCTCTTTTCTCTTCCCCTTGGTTCTAGAGGCTGGACTGCAGTGGGGGACAGGGTGCAGTCCCAGTTATTTGTTGTGTTTCCCAGACAAACCACTGAACTTCTGAGACCTTGGTGTGGTCTCCTCTCTTGGATTCCTCACTGGGATTTTTTTCCTTTTCCAAGTGGAAAAGGAGGGGCCTATGTTCCAGCTGCAGGTAAGTGAAGGGTGGACATGGAGGGTAGAAGGAAGGGGCCTGGCCATGGTGTCTCTGGGCCCTCAGCATTATTCCAGCAGCCTTGCCTTGGTGTCCCCTTCCCTTCCCACATCCTGGTTCTGGGATGCACGTCCCTGACTGGGTGGTTTTATCTCCAGGCAGTGACAGTGCCCAGGGGTCAGACGTCTCTCTCACAGCCACAGGTGAGCCTCTGGGGCTTGGAAGGAGAGAGGGGCTGGAGTAAAGGGGGCCAAACAGTGAGGAAGGAATGGGGGAAGTTGGGCTGAGGATTGGCTGGGTGGTGAGGCAGGGCCTTCAGAATGGTGAGAGGCTGGAGGCCAGAGGGGCCTTGGAGGATCCCCCTGAGTCTGTCTGTCCTCCTTCAGCCTGAGAGAATTGCCTGGTGTGGACCTGAGAAGGAAAACCCATCTGCAGCCCTGTGTTATTCCTGTTGCCCTCTGGCTTCTCTCCCCAGCACCGGCCCCTGGGATCCTCCCTGGACTCCTCTGGCCCAAGCCCAGGGCAGCATCCTCAGGGCCTCCCCCTGTTCTCCAAGGCCTCCCTCCCTGCCTCCTTTCTTCCTGCCTGTCTCACTCTGCATGGGCCCCCCTTCACCCCTGAGGCTGCCCTCACCTCTGGATCCCTGTCTCGCTGACAGAACAGCTTTTGAACCTTCAGCTTTTCTCCAGTCTCAGCTGAGCTTCCTCTTGTGTGGGGGGTTGTGGGGCAGGTGCCAATGTGGAGATGTTCTGGCCACGTGAAGAGGAAAATAAAAGCAAGTTTGGAAGCATGTTAGCATCTTTTTATTTGTTCTGCTGAGTCTGTGAGCAAAGGTGGGGGCTTGGTCCAAGGGGAAGGAGCCTGGGGGAGGCCAGTGTATTGTATGACATGAGGGGGCAGGTGTTTGCCTTGGTCTGTAACTGCTCAGGGGCTCCTGTGGGCAGGGTCTTATTTCGACTTGTTCCAGGGTCTCAGAGCCCAGGCTGCCTCCAGGGACTGGAACTGTGCCCAGCCAGGCTGCTGGGGGCCGAGCCCAAAGGCCGCCCTCAGCGCTAACCTTCAGAGAGTCCAATTCTCTGTTTTGTGGTCATTCTCCTCCCCCCCTTGTGTGTGTGTCCCTGCTTTTCTTTCATTACAGGGGCCTCCCTAAGGGCTTCTGTGCTCTCTGCTCAGGGCTCAGTCAGGGCTCTGGGGCTCCATCTCTGTCAGTGACAGCCACTGCACTGAGTGACCACCTTGTCCCCTCTTTAGGCCGCCCCAGGGTGGGGGCTTATCTTCCCTCTGAAGAAGGGAAGGGTTAGAACCCTAACTGTAGCCTCTTGGAATTAGTGAAGGGGAGATATCTGGTCTCTAAATAGAGAGAAGCGCCTGTAGCAGCAAGCACCCCAAGCGTCCCCAGGGTGGCTGCTAGCAACACCGGTTCTTGGATCTGCTTTGTTAAAGGAAAGCAACTCAAAATGGGTTAACAAGCTCACTTTAATCAGTCAGACATACATTGTTTACCTTGTTCAGAAGAAAAGGTCAGCACCCTGAACCTCAAAGTATACAGGCATAATTATCAAGACAGAAACATCAAGTAGACAGATTTCCAAACTGTCCAACCATTACATCCATACCCAGTCAACATCTGGGTTTCCACATTCTGGGTTTTTCAAAGCCGGGGGACTCTCAACAACAGCTTCCCAGAATTCAGATCAAATCACAGAACACTTCTCAAGGTGAGTCCCCAAAACAAAGCTACACATCAGGGCTTATATAGCCTTCTCCTGGCTCAGAGAATGTAACAACCTCATGGACTCACTGGCCAATCAAGAAGTATCTACTGAAAAACAAGCCTCCCACCCCAGGCTTCAGGTGCACATTAGCCTAGGGGCAGGGAAGATCTTCCAAATTTACATTCTTATTACATTCGGCCCCAAGATCTTTCATGCCCATAGCATTTCCCAGGTCACATTTTCAAAGTACAGAACTAAAGTTACCAAAGTGGCTACTGGCCCTTAAACAAACACAAAGTACATAGCATTATCATCTCAATTCAAAACAAGAGTTCAAATACAGTTCTCTGGGGGAGGGGGGAGGAGTAACCTTCCCCTCACACAGCTCCAGCCCCTGCCTCCAAGCACAGTGAGGGGGCTGGGCAACAAAACCAACAAGGTGGGGTCCCTGGGGATCCAAGGCACTTCATCCCACCCACCATAGTCACAAGTCCATCCTCCCCCTGGGTCCCAAACTGTGGGATGCAGCCAGGAAACACACTCAGTGCCCCTGCTTTGCTGCTCAGTTCTTATCTTTTCCTGTGGCTGAATTCCGAACTCCTGGGCTCCTTCTCCTCCCGAAGGCGGCAGCCGCTCCTGGCTTCTGCTCAGGTCCCGATGCAGGCAGCTCACCATTCCTGCTCTCAGCTCAGCGAAGTCTGCATGCAGGCCATTCTTCTCTCCTGCTCCACGGCTCCACAGAATCACAGCTACCACAACTGGGAAACAAACAATTATCCCAGTCCCCATACTTTCCTTTTACTCTGCAGATCCTGCTCACAGCGCCATTTTGTAGCAGCAAGCACCCCAAGCGTGTCCTCAGGGTTTGCTGCTACCACAGGTTCTTGGATCTGCTTTGTTAAAGGAAAGCAACTCAAAATGGGTTAACAAGCTTACTTTAATCAGTCAGACATATATCGTTTACCTTGTTGAGGAGAAAAGGTCAGCACCCTGAACCTCAAAGTATACAGCCATAATTATCAAGACAGAAACATCAAGTAGACAGATTTCCAAACTGTCCAACCATTACATCCA